>NC_086246.1:28832500-29122500 GCF_036321145.2 Pelmatolapia mariae | reverse complement strand
GTCCTCTCACTGCATTCATCTGAGAACAGAGCAACGTGTTGATGTCACCCTCACTGATTAAAAACTCTGTATACATGTGTATAACACACACACACACACACACACACACACACACGCACAAATGCCCCTTTATAAAGTCAGTGCAGCATTACAGTCGTTCAGTCTGTTAAAGGCACCTGAGTTTAGCTCCAACACGAGCTCACCAGTGTATACATAACACACACACCCACACCCCCCCCACACACAGTTATTTCCCTTGCTCTGTTAAATAGATGTGATAACACACTGGCCTGGGTGTAAGACTGTGTTTGCTTTCTTTGAAGGAGTTTCTGACAAATACATTCAAGATGTGTGAAAACGAGTTCCTGGAGTCTCTCGACGTCTTTGATGCAGAGAGGAAATCTGTGGAACAGCCACCATTAATGGCTGCTATAGACAAGAGCTCATGTCGATTAAATAAAAAAAGAAAAAACACTAATGAGGGTGCTTTACTGGCTTTTACCTGAAGAGAAAAGGCTTCGCTGTCCTCACAAACACATGTCACTAAGCTGGGTCTTCCTACAGTCGCGCCAGTGTGGTGGGAAAAAAAAGCCAGCATGATGCTCACACTGCCCTGCAGGAGTTAAATATTGTTGTGTAGTTTGTGGGTTACAATCACTTTTAAGGTGTGGCTTTGCTCCAGTTTCACTGCCGGCGTTTGTCCTGATTAATGACGCAGCGATTAGTTGAGCAACAAAACAAAACAAATTTTTTAAAAATAGTTGCTGGCATTTTTTTAAACCTTGAGAAATTGCAAACTTGCTACACACGAAGTGAGTTTTCACCTCAGTAAACAGCAGTCAGCAAATGGATGTGTGAGAATCAGCTGCCTTTCTGATGGTCTGCAGGTGATGCAGCATTGGTGTGGTTTTAATTTGCAGCTGTAAATAACTAAAGAGCAAAAATGTGATGATGCTGATCCTGACTGTAAGCATGGAGGGAACATGTTTAGGGTGGGTGATCCCTGAGAAAGTTTCTCATGTTCATATTCATATTGGTGTCACAAAAAGACATAGATCACACTGACGATGTTTCTGTATCTCTTTGGAGTTCTCTCTACAGTTATTTTGCATCTTGTCATGCTCATTTTGTGCTTTTTAATAATGGTTTTGCATCTCTCTGTGGTTCTTTAAAGTATCTTTGTGTTTATCATCTCGATCACTTTAATTACTCAGAGGGTCTGCAGGGCACACAGAGTAATCCTGTGATCCACAGAAATGCCAGGACTGCGCTCCATCAAGACGATTATTTACTTTCACCTTGTTTCATCCAGCCACAGAATGCATATAAAAGATGGACGTAACCTCTGGATCAGCAAAGCAAAGCCAAAGTGGAAGTGCCTTAAATTGCAATATTTCTAGTAGCTTGCAGCGGGCAACTTAACTGGTTTCAAAATTAAGTCAAACTGCTCAGCTTTAAGCATCACAAAAGTGACGTCACCGTAGCCACACCCATCTTTTACATAAAGCATGTGTCTTTATAAGAGGCTAAATATTTTTAAAATCTGACTTTATAAACAATCAGCAGCTCACACTGGAGAAGGTGGACTCTAAAACCCTGAACTTATTAAAATAATGATACTGGGTTTTTTGTCGATCGACTAACCGCTGCAGTCATTTTTTGTCTCCCACACACACACACACACACACACACACACACACACACGCGCACACACACAGTATCTAAGAGTGCTCCTGTCCCTGACTCTGGCTCTCCTGAGTGTCTTGCCCCCAGCCGAGGCCGTTGATGGGCGCGTGTTTGTCCCAGCTGTCCGTGTTGTGCCCATGCTTCCTCTGGTGGCGTTTGTAGTTGTCCCAGTGACCCGTGGTGTAGCCGCACTCGCCGCATGCGTACGGCTTCTCGCCCGTGTGCCGCAGCATGTGCCTCTTCAGGTTCATGCTCTGGTTGCAGGAGTAGCCGCAGATGGCACAGTGGAATGGCTTGGCGCCCGAGTGGATGCGCTCGTGACGTCGCAGGTTAGCCAAGTTCCCGCAGGCGTAGCTGCACGACGGGCACTGGTAAGGCTTCTCGCCTGTGTGCACACGCAGGTGCCGCTTGAGGTTGTCGAGATGTGAGGAGGTGTAGGGGCAGTGCGGGCAGCGGTGAGGCTTCTCCTCTGAGTGGACGTGGGAGTGGCGGGCCAGATGGTTGGGGTAGTGGGACAGGAAGGGGCAGTGAGGGCAGCGGTACAGCTTGTTGCCGCGCTGACCGCGCCGGGATCCCCGAGACACGTCCCTGCTGCAGGGAGCCCTCGAGTTGTCTTTGGAGCAACGGCGGCAAACCTGGAAAAATAACAGAGCACACATTTCCTGTGGACAGATCATACAATCAAACTGTCATTAACCAGAGTCGCCGCTCCGTGGTGGTCATTAGAAAGCCTGCAGGTTTAAAACGCTCCCACAGTGGGATAGCCACCTTCAACATCAGTTTTTCCTTCCCACATTCACCAAGTGCTTGCTTATAGATGGTCATCTAATTGTTGAAGTTTTCTCTGGATTATTTTAGGCTCTTTACATTACAATATAAAGTCTCTTTAGGCAAGTGTTTTTGTATATTGATGCTGTATAAATATAAATGAACTGAAAAGAATAAGATAATGAGGCATCTTACACATTTGTTCATCTATTAATACTTATGAGCTTTTAACTCCAGAAAAGAGAGCAGCCCTGACGTGACAAAATTGCTCACAAATCCTAATTAGCAGCAGCAGCAAGCTTTACAAAGTTTTTAGGATGACAGGGGCTAAAAAGTGTTCAGGCATAGGGGGGGAAAAAGTACTTGTTTGAAGGTGTGGCTGAATGAGGCTTGTAGTAAGGAAGCACTTTAATTATTCAATTTGTGTAGAACAGCACTATATCAGTACCAGTCTATTAACAACTAAATCACTAAGATTTAAGATTTTTCCTGTCAGGAGGTTGGTTGATCCTGCTGGGACCATAGAGAACTTGTAGATAGAGCTGAAGACACAATACGGGGTGAAAATGGCATGTATTGGAAATCTGACAAAAAAATTCTGACAAAATTGACCAAAACCGATGAGAGAATGCCCGCCATCTGAATCTATGGTGGCCTGAACCTGTGCACCACCTTAAGATTGCCACTGACCTTTTAGCTTGTGACAGCAGCATGAGGGAGGAAGTCACTCTGTTATCGTTAATGTAAACTGGGAAAATGTGGAAGTTTGTGGTGGGCGGAGCTTCAGTTTTTCTGTTTGTCGTGGAAACAAACTACACATTATACAACCCTTCATTTCATCCTAAAGTTTATAGAGGATTTCAAAGAAAACCAGCTTTGTTTTGGTAAACAAACCTGTCCTCCATCGCCCTCCACCTCTCCCTCTGCCTTGTCGCCCTCTAGGTCGGACTCCTCCAGGGTGAGGCCGCACACCCGGCAGCAGAGTGGGAAGAGGAGGACTGGAAGGGGGCCGGAGGGGGAGCCGAGTCCTCCCAACGTCTGGAGGTAAGCAGAGTCCTGGGAAACTCGCAGGGTCAGGTCTGACATGACTGCAGACACATAGGGAAGCATTAAAAAGGCAAAGTTGTTTGGATCATTATTAGCTGCAGTGTAAACACGTTCTTCTAGATGTTCCCCATCATGCAGTTCAGTTTTAGGTCACTGAGCACTAAGCCAGAGAGAATTTCTCTTCCTCATTTTGCCGACTTGCTTCCTCTTTTCTGCTCTACTCACTGCTTCCAAGATGAGAAATCTCCCCCTCAGAAAATTTTTTTTTTTTTTTTTAAATTTGGAGTTGTCAAATCTCCAAAATGCAAACCCTCCACATGTCATCAAACCTCAGCTCTGGGTTTGTGATATTTCCAAGTTTTGAGTGTGCTTTAAATCTAAAAATTTCTACATAAAGAACAGCTTAAAAAGCCTGGTTAGTTTTTATCACAAAACTACATGGTTACCACAGGATATATGTCAGCATTTTGCTAAATGGGAAATGCAGGCGTCATGTGTGTGTTTGTGGGGCTTGGCCCAAACAAGCAACAAAAGTGAGCGTATCTCACGGCTCCGTCACAAAGACACTAAATTGTAGTAAGAGCCTTTAAAAACAGAATTACAAAGAGACATCAGAGTGGTTTCCTTTATCAAAAAGAGATGCATGTGACTATAACCAACAGACAAACACACGAACATTTAATCAACTGATAATGAAAAACTGAATACTCAACATGTGGTCACACTGAAGCTGAAATCTATTGCTGCTGTTATAATGATGATTTCACAATGACACAATAACACATGCTTCGCTCTTAGATCTGCAGTGTTTCCCCTGCCTTTCCCTCGGAGGGCAGTCCCCAACCCCTCCAACCAGAGCGCGAGTGAGAGAGAGAGAGAGAGAGAGAGAGAGAGAGAGAGAGAGAGAGAGAGAGAGAGAGAGAGAGAGAACAAAACAAAATACATACATCTCATACACATATATAAGTGTTATGTAGACATATTTGAAATTAAATTACATCTAAAGTAAGACAACACTAACTTTAAGGTTTACAATTTTATATTTTCAAAGTTTTCAAATTGGCTGGAAGAGCCACTTTTACACCAATTCATTCATTTGCAGCATGTTTTAAGTTGTTAAGAAACAAAGCATATAAAGCATGTCTGTGTTATGAACTTTGCTCGTGGTGTACACCTTTGCCACAGACCAGATAATTTTTCATTACATCATGGCAAGAAAGAGGGTGTGCTTCCTTTATCACATGACTCTATGTTATTCACCTAACCTGTCACAGTCCACAGAGCACACTGGAGCACTGGTGACACCAACTTTACCTAAACTGAAAACAAGTCATTACTGTAAATGCATTACAAGAAAAATCCCATAAACAGGTGTTAATCGGTCTAAAATCCCAGAGGAGAACTTTTCCAGGAAGCCTCCAAACCCACCAAAGAGGGAAACACTGAACAAAAAGACATCGCTGTGACTTCTCCTAAATGACTGCTTTTTCACATTAGTGGCACACCCTGCTACGTAGACGATCTGAAAATGTTATTTATACTGATGATGATGAACTGAATTTTCAGTCCAAAGGTGAAATATATAAAAGTTAGTTGTCAGATTAGCAATCAGAAAGAGTTTCCTTCAAAGCGATTAAAAAAGAGAGAGAAGCTGCAGGCAGCCTGTGAAATTATTGATTAACAAACTTGTTTTAACACAAATTTATCAGCTTTTTAACTCTGAGACCATAATTGATGTAAAGGTTTGTGTTTACTCACCTTCTTCAGCATCACTGTTTGCCTTTTTCCGTCTTCCCCGTCTTTTCTCCTTCTCCCTCCTCTGCGGTCTCTCCTGTGTGTGCATGCGCTGGTGTCTGCGCAGGTTGCCAAGGGAGCTGCAGGCGTAGCTGCACTGGTGGCACCTGTACGGTTTCTCCCCGGTGTGTGTGCGGGCGTGGCGCTGCAGGTTGACGAGCTGGGCTGAGGCGTAGGGGCAGACGGGGCAGCGGTACGGCTTCTGGCCGTCATGGATCCGCATGTGGCGTTTGAGATGGTTGGAGTAGCGTGAGGTAAAGGTGCACAGCGAACAGGAGTACAGTTTAGGGGCGGGGTCCGCAACACCGCTGGCTTTGTCTACGTTTCTCCTCTTCCTTTCGGAGCTGCCGCCGAGGGATCTATCGGACAGGTTGGAACCGTCCAACTGAGAGGAGTCGATGGAGGTGCCATGCTGGAGGCCCTCCTCACAGGAGAGACAATAAAGCTCTGCCCCTAGGTCGAGTCCTACACCTGGAATGAAATAAATCACATTTTCTAATGTTAAAATAATTAAAACAATATTAATATTAAACAATATTATATTGATTCAGTACAAACAAAGTAAAAACAAACCTCTGCAGCCATTTTTACTGATCTAACCTAGGCATTTGACACAGTGGATGATAAATCTTAAAGCAAAGACTTGTCAGAGCAGGGTGGTTCATGAGGAAAAACAACCCCCCTGTGCCCGATGGTTTAAAAATGATTTATCAGGCAGGTTCCAGTGTGTGCAGGAATCACATTTACATCTGTTTCATGTAATTAAAGGAGTGCCCCAGAGTTCAATTCTAGGACCACTGTTATTTATTGCACATACACATAGCAAAAAGCCACTGTATGGGCAGTTTTTTCCAGGCGTGCAGCCCCTTTTCAAGTTTTTTATTCTGTATTTAGAGGTTTGTGGAACAACATTCGGCCTCAGTTACAAATTTTGGGATGAGACAGCACAAAGTTTCACTGACACTGGCCTCACCCATTAAGGAGCAAATTGGGTACATACATATGCTACAATCATTATGTTGGTCATATTATAGTCAAACTTTATTTTTTATCATAATCTACTCATCTGCACATACTCCAATAACCAGGCTCTCTACAATAACCTTTTAATACAGTACAGCACAACCTGGTGATAAACTTTTCATGTATTCCTACAGTTCTGAGTTTGAGTTAGCATATTAATACATTTATGCAGAATTACACTTGATTACTCTTTCTTGTTTACACCTAACAGTCAGTAACCAGTGAGAAAACTAAAACTGGTCTTTTATTTTACATTGAGTTGTGTCTGCTCTCTGAGGCAAGAAATAGACTTGCTGTTTCCACTTTAATGTCAGTGGTGGACTATGTAGATGTGACTCACATGCATGTGTGTTCATGTGCTTACATATGCTGGATTCTATCCATCATAGAGTTGTGAGATTTACTGGACACTAAACTCAAATCAAAGAAGTGAAAATATTCCAATATCACTCTGTGCCCAGGTCTTTTTTATTTTTAACTCCACATGTAAACAGCCAGGCATGTTATAGTCAGTCAGTAGTTACCAAGATCTAAGCCTGCCCCCAAAGGTGTGTCTCCCAGAAGCTGACCACATCCCTTACAGGAGAGGAACGCTGGGAAGGTGGAGTCTGTCGGTGCTGACGAGTCGTCCTCCACACTTAGAGAGAAGACAGTCATACCTGAAGAAGAACACAGGGTTAAACAGTCGCGTCGACCTCTGAGGAGAAAAATTCAACTCTCACGGGGTTTGAGGAAATGACCGCTGCATTTAAAAACTTAATTTATTACAGGAATGATTTATACATTTATGCTGGCAGCTGAGGCACGCTGAACTCACTTCTCCTGAGTGAGGTGTTGCAACTCAGAAGGAAATCAGCAGCATCAGCGCTGGAGCAGGAATAGAAGTCAAAACAAGAAACAACATGACAACTTAAGTTAGTCAGTTGGAGAATCTACTTCTCCGAGCTCCTAACATAGCGATGAAATGTCTTTGCCCTCTATGCATCAGCCTGTACCATAAGTGACATCACAAAAGCTGCACCAGCTTTCGACTTCTTCTACTCCTACACCAGCACTGATGCTGAGATTATTTCTGAGTGGTGACACCGGTGGTTCAGGCAAAGAGGGAGTCCTTTACAACTCAGTTGCTAGTATGGACCTGTGAGGACTTCACAGTTGGTGCACGAACACCACCGGCATGCATAGTCGTTCATTGCTCTTTCACTACAGCATCATCTATGGAAACCCAGACAAGTTAAAAAGTGAAAATACTGCATACTTTTCATTTTAGCTCAACATTTGTGACTCTTTAACTTGGCTTCAAATGTAAATTTTAAAATCTATAAGCTACTTTCAGCTTCTCCCTTACCACAAGGGGTCATCACAGTGGTTAGCGCCACACATTTCATTTGGCAGATTTTTACACTCAATGCATTTCACTTGCCCAGCGATAAACTAATAATGCAGACTAATTACCCAATAATACATTCAGCTTACATTCTGTTTAACTTTCTGAATTTTTAATTAGCAAACATTTGACTTTTTAACTTGTGCTACAGACAGTAACGAAATGGGCTTGCATATTATTTCACTTTCAACAAACTCAGAGACAAACTTATGGTACAAAGTACCATAAACTCAAAATCTTAAATACGGAAAGCACATCAGTTTGAACTTGTAAGTCTTTTCGAGCCCGATCATCAAAGGGACCAAACCTCGCCTGATTATCAGGAATTGGGAGAACAATGTTTAAAATATTGTGTGAGCACAGGGTCAATGCTTCAGTCAAAACAGAGAGAAAAACCCTAATAAAAACATGTGAAATGTTTAAATATGTGGCTTGCTTTCCAACCCCGTGTATGTAAAAACCTGTGTGTGTGTTACTGACCAGACTCTCTATCCAGCCCCATGATCTCCGAGTCTCCAAACTCCAGCTCGCCGCTCAGCAGGAAGTCGCTGTCCAAAACGAGACAGCCCGGCTCACACACCACTGCCCCATCCTCAGAGTCCACTGAGTGCAAACAGACACACAAACATTTCTCATAATTTCCTGTATAAACACACCTGACCAAATGAAGACAAACGCCAAGCCCATCCTGAAACACAAAGTCAGCTTCCACCTGAGGGTGTTAAAAAGTCTGGGTTTCACTCAAAAGTTTCCCTTGGTGATACGAGCTGTAAAGCTGTGAACATCTGACACAAACATCAACATCTCTTCTCTTTATGTAACAAATTTTCATTTCCTTTAAAAAACAAACAACCCCCCCCCCCAAAAAAAACCCCAGACACATTTATAGATTGCAGGGTTGTTGGTTGTTTTTTTAACAGTAATAAAAAAGCAGACGTTTAAAGACAAAAATCAGGCTCATGTTTCACATACACATGTTTTTTTTGTTTTTGTCTTAAAGTTTGGCTGCAGAGAACACATTTGATAAACGGGACAGAATACAGCCGATAACAGAGTTTGTGCTTGAAAACACACAAAAAAAGAAGAAGAAGGATAACAGCAAAGGAGGTGGAGAGGAAACGAGAAGGAAATCGGTGAGCGTGAGATAAGTGCTGAGGAGGAAGAGCTGTGGGGTGAGGAACGAGGCTGAGAGGGTCAGGAAGAGGAAGACGAGTCGAACACAGAACTGATGATACAGAACATTTTTATACTCTTAAACCTCTGAGCGGACATTTGTTGACCCAGCTTAGAGCAATTCTAACTTTTAATGTCACAAAGAAAATAAAAACTTACTGATAATTAAAAATATTTACACTAAACATTAAGGAAACTTAAATTATTCTCTTTATTCACATTTTCCTGAGCTTTAATTTGAAACCTACAAAACCTACTTTTTCAAACAGTTTGTATAACTATTAACAGTAGTTAGAGTAGAAAATTATTCTGCTGCGGTGTTTCTGACCTATTTGTCTTTTAGAGGTCAATGACAAACACTGGCTAACGTAATTTTTAATAATTAACTTTTTAATCATAACTAAAAAGTAATTAGAATTTAAGGTTCTGAGACATTTACTAAGACAAGATAAACTAATTCAGGAAAAATATGGGGTGCTTTTGCAGATTTATTTAGATAAATTTAGAAAATTAAGATGTTTTTCCTTCTCAAAATGGGCCTCTGGAGGCCAATACACACATCCAATTAAGGCAAAAGTCTGAGTTTTCCTGTCATTTGAGGCTATTTTAAAAATGAAGATTAGGCCTAAGTAAACTAAACCCCGCTGAAAAAAAAGAATAAGTGAAAAACATTTATATGAGACGCTTGTTGATTTCTGTTTGGTTGAAACCTTTTTAGTAGGAACCAAAAATATAACAACAGAAGCAATCGTTAGCTGCAGACCAGCAGCCAGAGGGCAGAAAGTAACAAACACCACAACTCATTAAAAAATTTTCAAACTAATTCAAGCTGCACTGTGACTGCTTCCTGCATCGACTAAAGAAAACAAAGATGCTGTATGACAAGTTTAAGGCTGCGCAGGTAAGTAGGAATTAAGAAGGTAAAAGGGTTTCAAAAGGGTTATAAGGACATTTCCAAGTTATACATTCTACAGAGACAGAGATTACCCACAAATGGAAGACATTCAAGACAGCTGCCAGTCTTCCCAGGAGTGGACATCGCAGCAAATTCACCCCAATGTCAGACTGTGCAAGGCCCAGAGAAAATGCAAAAAACCCTAAGAGCTTCATCTCAGATTCTACAGGCCTCGGTTACCTTAGTTAAATGTCTATGACAGCACAATTAGAAAAAGACTAATCAACTGTGGCTTGTTTGCAAGAACTGCCAGGCACTGAAAGCCTCTTCTCTCTAAAAAGGACATGACAGCACAGCTTAGATTTGCAAAGCTGCAAATCACAAGACTTCTGGAACTTCTGGAAGTCCTTTGCACAGCAAGACCAAAATCAAACTCAGCATATCAGCACAAACATCTCATAACAGCTGTCAGCATGGTGGTGGAAGGGTCATGATTTGGACTTATTATACAGACAGGACCTGGACATCTTGCAGTCATTGACTCAACCTGTATACCAAAGTATTCTACAGTCAAACATGAGGTTGTCTGTGTGACAGCTAAAGATTATTTTACATTATTGGTACAAACAGGGTCATTCAACTGAACAATGATCCCAAGCCCTGCAACAAATCTTAAATGAATACCTGCATACCTCAATGAACTGGAGCAACGCTGTAAAGAAGAGTGTTACAGACGGATAAAATCACACAGAAAATTATTATTTGAAGTTGTAGTTGATAAAGCTGGTTCTGCAAGCTACTGCTAAGAGTCCTGTTTAAAGTCTTTTAGTTTTCCAACAAGTCTGCAGGCAGGTAATGTGAGTTAAGACCCAACATCTTACAAATCCCAGATATTTTAGATTTTCCTGCATTAAAATGTTGGTTTCGGTTCTGACAGCAAAAAATGTCATTCCTCCACTGTAGAACCAAAGCTGTTCACCTGCTTCGGTCAATCTTTGTTCAAATGAACTGCTAACGTGTTCAAACGTAGACCGATCTGAAACTAAAACACATCAATCCTCCTTTTATTGAAGGTTATAGAGTTCAGTTTTACAGAAGCTTTGGTTCAACTGTGCGATCACTCTTTCAGATAACACTGCTGTGATTGTGTCAGACGTCCAGAAGTTACTTGAGCTGCAGTTAGACTTTGAATACGAGTAATTTGAATACAAGGATGTACTGGCCTTTTTTTCCTCTGAGCCCCTGCACACATGCTCACAAGTACACTCCCATCTAGTGCTTGTTTAAATATGTACATCATTAGAAATCTGAGAAGGTCAACAGGTGACTTCAGGTCTCCTAAATCCAGTATTCTCTTTTTTAAGCTGACTGATGCCCACGCAGTCAAGCAAATGTAAACAAAGGGAGGTGAGCGTTCTACAGGTGACGCGTGGGAGGAGAGGAAAACAAAAGAAACTGGAGACACAACTAAAACCTAAAAACGTCTTCTGGCCCCTGTTAATAATAAAGGTGAGGGTGCACAGGAAACCAAGGGGAATGACAGAAATCATACAGGAAGCTGTGAAAGAAAGAGAGGAAGAACGAAGGGAGGGAGCAGGGGGAGGTCAGGTAGGGAGCCTGCGAAGAGGAAGTGGAGATAGGAAGCAGAGAGGAGGTGGAGAATCCAAGTGAGCCAGAACAGTCAGGATGAGATAACAGATAAACACATCTGCTTAAAGGACAACATGTCTTCAGCAGTCTTCCTCTCAGGGAGATAAAGAGGAAAGGACTCGAGGACCAGTCAGGCAACTTTTAACATGACTGTATCCCTCAGAAATGTGTCTAACTTTATAAAAATGCATTTAAAGTGGACCAATACCCAGCAAAGACTCATTACCTTATTCTATGGCAGTGATTTAAGCTTCATGCGGACAGAAAGGCAGCAAAGAGCTGGAAGTAAACAGCTGGACTTACGTTTCACCGGCTGCGGGTTGGACTGTTTTCTCCGCGGCATCTTCGCCTCTCTTCAGCACGGATCCTTCGCTGTTTTCGCGGTGACACCTCCGACACTCTGCGGGCTCTAGTCCGTCCGTCCAGCAAGAGAGGCAGCCAGCTAGCTAACTGCATGTCATCATCATCATCACCTCCTTCCTCTTCCTCTTCCTCCAACGGACAGCAGTAGCGGCGGAGTCATCGCCACCATCTAACGCCTGAAGCGGAAGGCGTACACCGGCAACAGCACCAATTAAAAAGACCCACACCTTCCCTAAATTATTACATTACACTTTGCAGCTATATTCAGTTCACAATAAACTTTAAAAACACACCAATCCATTTAAATTCATCACCATGGCTCATTCTTTGTTATTGTTTCGCAGTAAGTAGCCGGAGCCATCTTGCTAGCCAGCGAGCCAACCGGCTAAAATCAACACTGTAATCTAACTCTCGCTTTTAGCTCACACTAAAAATAAAACTTAATGAAGTCGAAGGCACTCCACCGAATAACTTAACTTACCTGTGATAATGTCCCTTAAAATACCGCGGGTGAAAATGCAGTTAAACTATTCTCAAAACACTCTTTTTGTTGTTGCCAAACACACACAGCGCCACTACGCCGGGTCCGGGCTCTATGTGACGTCACCGAAAGACGCAGGGGATTGTGGGAATAGTAGTCCTTACTGTGTTTACCAACCTCAAATGACCTCTACATATTATCAATGGAAGTTTGTCTCTGCCACCATAAAAAAGTAAAATCTCTGTATTTCAACATACAAACCCTGAATTTTAACTTAGGTGTGGTGGAAAAAATAATTATTTACATATGTATATATCTATAGCTAAATAATAACAATAATGTTTTCTTTTGTTTGTTAGTGTTTTTTGTTTTGGTTTTTCAATGTGAGAAACAAGCTCCCTCAAATTTTAGGTAATCTTGCAATTTTTTCCTCACAAAAAAATAATATTGGACAATTCATGTATGTTTATATAATAATAAGAGCAATAATAACAATAATAATTATTATTATTATGCAAACAATGCTGTATTGTATATAAATCTGTCTTCCTATAATGTTTAGAAGACTTAAAAAATCATTTGATGTCCTAGAGATGACTAACAAGAGTTTAATATTGTGGATTTGTAAAAATAAATAAAGTTAAAAAAAAAAAGTGAAGTTGTGAAAAGGAACACAAAAGGCACAGAAATACCACAAAGATTCAGCAATAGGTTCATTTTATTGTCAAAATATTCAACAAAAACCTCAAAAAAAGATAATCCTCTGGTGTTTGTACCACTGCAGACATGTATGTTGTTTTAAGTAAAGGTAGTTGATGCCAACAAAAATTGTTCCTTAAGAAGACTCTAGAATCCTCTACAATGTTAAAATATTAAATGAATGAAACTTCAGGAGTTTGCATGACACACTGTATTTCTAAAAAAAAAAACCAAAACAAAACTGGGTGAATTCAATTCAGTGGGAAATTTCATTTGTTTTAAGTCTGGGACCAACAAAGGATCAAAAGCAGTCTTTCATTTTTTGGATCCTTAACTGTCAAGTGGAGCAATGGCAGCAATTAGACAGAACTTCCCTTAAGGTTTTATTTGCTCAGATGCCAACTAAAGATCTGAGTTTTATTGAGCTGAGTTTTTGGGATAGGGTTAATGAAGTCAGGTTAGGGAATTGGGGAGGGGATGGACTGCCTATGAAGATGGAACAAAAAAACAAAAAAACAACTGCCACCTGAGCATCCCAAACAAGCAACAGGTACAAATACAGTCATATAAAATCATGTACATATTTTAGAAAAAAAAAGTACCCCAAAGCTCTGCTCTGGATCTTCTGGTTTTCTCAAAACATTACCAATAGCTGTCATAATTTGCAAGAGCTGAATCAGAAAAAAACTACTTGGTTAATTTCAGCAAATCCTCTACATATATTATATATCAGTATGTTACTATATATTATGTTTAACGCTCATTCACGAGTTAAACATGGACTCAAACTCATCAATCCTCTGCCTGGTGTTTCCTCTGGGGATCTTTCTGTAGGACACTGTTTTGTACTTCGATGATTGTTGGCCATCTTTCTTCTTGTCATCTGCAGCATCAGCCTCACCATTCATCACAGGAGACCTTACGGTTTTCATTGGAGGTTTTACTGTGCCAGAGGAGATTTTGCTCTCTTGTTCATCTTCCATCGAGGACTGAGCAGGAGCTTCCATCAGTGTCACTTTGTCCTCTGGTCTGCAAAGCGATGTCTGTAGGTCTGAAAATGCACATGTTTTTGAATAATTTAAGTACTTCTAGGACATGACTTAAAATGACTTTCTTTTGCTCCATGGAGGTTTTTGTCCACTAATATTTATCTTAGTTGAGTCAGTGTCATCTTTGTGGAATTTTAATGAATGAACCTTCTGGCTCAAATCTTCACTTTCAGTAACTGTGTTCCAGCCAATCATAGCTGCAGTTATATAATATCCAATGTAGATCTGAACATTTGAAAACAGTAACTTCACTTTGGAATGTTTACAGAACAAATATATCAATGTTTTTACACTGCAATCTGAATTTTGGGTCTATAAAACCATTTTATTAACAACGTATGACAACACAAAAATAAACCTCACCCATATCTTCTTGTTTCTTATTTTAAATGAAAATTTACCTTATTTCACAGAAACAGTATGTATAAGCACTGCTGCATTAGCTTATTTGTAGACCTTGTCTTTGTTAGGAAGTCTTAATGCTGATCTAAAGACTATAACAATAACTTTTTCCTTCCACTCCGCCATATTTTGCAAGCAAGTATTTCACTTTTTAGCAAATAAAAGCCAAAATATTCTTAAGGATTAGTTTATTGTTATTCTGTAGATTTCTTAGAAAAAGGTACCCAGCAACATACTGTAATTAAAATAAATAAAATAAATAATAATATGACCAAAAATACTATGTCTATGTATAATAATACCATGTAAAGGATTTTACTCAATAATGGTCTTTTCTACAGTCATTGTGAGCATATTTCGATGCTAAAATGTTTGTAGTTTTACGTAAATAAAAAGTTCACTTCTTTCACTCTTTCAGTTATTCACTTCAGCTCTTCTTCAGTCAAATTTTAACATGTTTTCCTCATAAATTTGATATACCATGGATCTGCCTTTTTCTTGCTCTCCTGTGTGGTACCCCATTTAAAAAAAAACCCAAAAACATTCTGGTGCATCTAAAGCCAAGCTTATTCTACCTGATAAGTGTCTGATTTAATGTGTGCAGTTCCTACCTGTGACCACAGGTGTCACCAAACCAGCCAGGACTGAAATCTTTCCAGTGAATTCTCTGGTTACCTGTGAGCAATACAGGTGGGTATTTCTGGAGTTGCCTGCTTCTTCTACTCCAGCTCTTTCACCTGGATGCCGCTCTTGCTCCTGTAAACTGCGCTGCGACGTCTCTGTTTGTTCACTTAGATTCAGATGAGCGTCAGCACAGGGAACGTTTGTGTCTGTCACACTCTGTGCAGCAGCAGTTTGGTGTGAAGCGTCTGTGCTGCTCAGAAAAGCCTCCTTGTCACTGCTCGGCGATGTGGGATAAATGTCCCCGCTGTGGGTTTTGGCAGCGACAGCCCCTTTCTCTCCGTCTGTGAGGACTCTGGGAGCTTTGTTTTCTGTGCCGTGATGCAGAGTTTCAGCAGATTCTGGGTCCTGCAGAGGTGACAGAGGGACAGTTTTGGGGGATCAGACTGATCAGGCCTCTTTCCTGGCTCCTCAGCCCATTCTTCTGTTTCTTCTTCTTTTACATTAACTTGTTCTTCCTTTTCTTTGTTTACCTCCTCTTCGTTTTCAGCGTGATGCTCTTTCAGCTTCTCCACTTTGACTCCTTCTACATTTCCTCCTGTTATCTGTCTGTCTTGCTCTATTCTCTTTTCATCTGCATCTTCTTTTTCCATTCCTCTTCCTGCTCTTTCATCTCCACTTTCCTCTGTTACAACTTGTTTCATCTCACCCTGACTTTCATCCTCACATACTTTTCCTACTTCTTTCTCATCTTCCTCCTTCTGATACTTAAACCACTCTTCTTACTCATCATTATTTTTCTCCACCCCTCTTTTGTTGCTTTCATCCTTCTTCCTCCCTTTATTTCCCTCTTTTTCTCCATCACACTCTTCGACTTCATGGTTTTCTTTCTTTCTGTCATCCTCTATTTCTCCTTCCTCATTTTCATCGTGTCTTTCTTTCTCTACCTCTGCTGTAGAATGTTTCATTTCATCCTCTCACACTTAACCCTCCTTTCTTCTCTCTCGTTCTCTCCCTGTGTCTTTAATTCCTCTTCTCTCTCAGTCATTTCTTCCTCCATCTCTGCTTCTCTTTCCACTGCTCTTCCCTCCATCTCCTCTTGGTCCATTTCTATATTGTCCTCCCTCTTATCTTCTTTCTCCATGTGGCCTCCCTTCTCCTCTTCCTCACCTTCACATCCAGCCTCTCCTTCCATCTCTTTTTCTGTTTTCCTTTCTTTCTCTACACATCCTTCATCCTTTTGGATTTTGTTAATGCTTTCTAGCAGCACGTGTCGTTTCTCAGTTCACAGTCTGGTGACCTGGCGGCCACATTTTCAGCCTCATGCTTCATGTGTGTGAGTGGACGTGGGTTTGTAATACTTTAATCACTCAGGTATGAGCTTGCGCTCCAGTTCACTGAGTCCTCCACAAGGTTTCACTTCTCTTTAACTGCGGCACAGACTCCTACCAAAGAATCCAGACTGAAGTAAAGAAACTAAAGAGTAAAGTCCTGAATGCAAATTTCTATTCAAGCATAAAGTTTGATCAGTAAAATACTGCCCTGTGTGTTCTCTTTGCCACAATGAACCTTTGATGCTTATTTCTAATTTCATATTTTCTTTCTTGAATTCTACTAAAGTAGCCTTGCATGACTCATAGGTCTAAATGATACTTATTTAGTTTTACTTCACCTATTTAACTACTCACTAAAACCAATGTCAAATCAGCCAATCACAAGGCTGCCACTCACGTACACATGGTCGCAATGACCTGCTGAAGTTTAGACAGAGCATCAGAACGGAGAAGAGCGTTGATTTAAGTGGCTTGGCATGGTTGTTAGTCTAAATATTTCAGATGCTGCTGATCTGCTAGGATTTTTCCCACACAACCATCTGTAAAGTTTACAGAGAATGATCTGAAAAACAGAAAATAACCAGTGAGCGATAGTTCTCGGGAAGAAAATGCCTCGTTGAAGTCAAAGGAAAATGACTGCTTTGAGCTGACAACAGTAACTCAACTAACCGCTCATTACAACAAAAGTGTGTCAAGAGCATCTGAATGCACCATACACTGAACCACACTGCATGTCGCTCTTGTCAGCCAAGGACTGGAAACTGAGCCTACAGTTCACATGGCTCACCAAAATTGGACAGTAGAAGAGTGGAAGAAAGTTGCCTGGTCTGATAAGTCTGTATAGTAGGGTCAGAACTTGGAAGCATGGATCTATCTTGCTTTATGTCAGTGGTTCAAGCATCACTTCTTAAGCACAGCCAAGCTGAGTGTTGTTGATGACCCTGTCCATGCCGTTATGATCACAGTGTATCTATCTTCTGATGGCTGCTTCCAGCAGGATAACCCACCAAAGTTCAAATCATCTAAAACTGGTTTCTTGAACATGACAGTGAGTTTACTGTACAGAGATAGACCCCAAATCACCAGATTACAATCCAGTAGAGCTCTTTTGTGATGTGATGAAACTGGAGAATCACATCATGAATGTGCTGCAGCAAGTGTGTGATGCTGTCATCTCAACATGGACTAAAACGTATGCCACAAAGAATTAAGACAGTTCTGAAAGGAGGTGGTCCAAATTGTCTGTGGATATTAGACTCCCTCTCAGTTCATCCACTCATGCTCTATTGTTTCTCTGTTTTTAAAACAACTTCATTCTAATTGGCTGATTGCCTGTACCTGGCATCACCATGAAAAGACATGACCTCTAATTGAGATAAAACAGAGCCAAGAGTAAGAAAAACTATTAGAAACTGAGCGTTGACAGCAGTCTGAAGCTTTTGGCTACAGGATTACCTGTACTTATGTTTGACAACTAGGTCATGCTTATATTGAAAATGCACTACTTGAACTGGATATATGAGACAGAAAATGATGAAAAGTACAACTGGTCCTCTCTAAGAGCATGTGTAAACAGCAGATAACAGGAGTGTTTTGAAAAATGCTCCAGTGAGAGCGTAAACAGTCAAGTACATGAGTTGAAAAGAACAAAATGTTATGAAAGTGTAACAGCTTGCATTGATTTCCTTTTAATAGTTTCCCCTCTAAATAATACATTTTTAGGTTTCGAACTTATGCTATCTTCATGCAAACTGCTCACCATGTTTTCATATTTAAAATTTATATAAAAATAAAGTAGAAAAACCCCACAAATTATTAAACATGCCAGGGTATAAAATGATCCCAGGTGTGTTCTATAACATTATGATAATAAATTTACTGCACAAATTTTGAAATGTGCAGTAAAAGCAAAGGTTCTAAAACCAGAGCATAAAACCAAAATCCTGTAATTATACAGCAGTACAGACTCCTTGGCTGAGCCTTTTATCTGACTTTAAATGTACATATAAGAGCTTGAAGATCAGCATTCCTGCTGTGGTTTATCCCACTGTGCTATGTAAAGCATTATAAGCTTTAAAGTATGTTACAGTTTCACATGTAGTGGAATTATTTCCATAGTTCCCATCCACTACACAGCACATAGTTGTTGTCTCATTGAAACCACATCTATACCACTACAGTTAAAGAAATATTATGGTATTTTGTAAATGATGTTATCTTCACATTTTGCATAATTTAGAAATTGCATAAATCTCAAAAGCAGTTGCATTTAGTGTCCAAGATGTGGCAGTATAACACGAGAAATGCCATGCTCATGACCACATGCTGTGTGTTTACAAAAATGAAACAGTGTTACACCCATCTCCAATCCCCTTCCTGTATTTTAACTGTTTGCATGGTGTGTGGCCTTACATGCCTAACTGTCTAAATCTTAGTGGGTGAATGACTAGTTTTAGCTCTTCATCCCCACCTCACTATGTCCTTTTTCACACTTTAAACCTTGCTTAAGTTTTTGAAATGAGCCGCTGTTTTTGTGAAGCATATTGTGGCTTTTGTTAAGCAACAAAACAAGTTACTAACATCAAAACATTATCAGATTATTAAGTAAAAACAGCATCTTTTTGTCTGCATAAAAAGCCATCAGTCCCACTTCCTGCAAGTGACAATTATATTCATTCCAAAAAACATTCTAGTAATAGTTATTGCTTTGTCACCTGCACAAATATTTTAGAAATACAACTTGTTTGTGTTTCTGTTTATTTTTACCATTTAATTTTTTGTTTTTTTGTTGTAGGTTATGGAGGTTTTCAATTTTTTTTCATCACAAAAGATGAAAACAACCTTTGTGATGCAGCTTTATTAGGAGCCATTAAACCAAATAAAAAGCCCAAATCATAATTCATCAGAAAATTTATTACAATAGTAAAATTGTGCAAGAGTACAAATTGGAGGGACTTTTCCTATTTTTTTTTTAGAAGTTTCACATCATCTTTTCTATGAAAATTTGCATTCATTGTGTTTTACATTCAATTGTGGTACAAGCAAAACCTTAACTGAGAACTGTATTGTGTATTTTTAATAGTAAAACAGGCTCAAATCCTTAATTTTTTTGCAGTGCTGATGTAATATGAAAAGGTCAAGGTGCATATTTTTTCTATGGATGTGAATGCTAGTGTTTTTTGTGCATTAGAATTATTACAATTTGTACATCCTTTGTTTTCACTCCTTGACCAAAAAAAAGAGCTTTGTGTGAGCTAGCAGCAGCAGCACAGAATTGGCTCTTTTACATTTTCTAAAACCTGTCTGCATCAGTAGTATTTTCTAAGTTTTGCTTCTCTCGCTTCGCCTCCTGCTGAGCTCTCCAAGCAGCGAGAACCTCGTCGTCTTCGGCCTCCGCAGCAGCTCGAGCCCTGATCCTCTGCCTGGTTTGGGCAATGAAGGTGGAGATGTCATCCTCCTCCTCTTCTGTGGCTTCCTGTCTCCTAGTCCTTCTCCCTTCTGTCTCATTGCTTTCATATCGTGAATGATGAACAGCACCAAACGATCTTCCCGGTTGGCTGTAGTTGTGGGATTGCGTGAAGCCATTGCAGGAATATTCTGTGTCTTCACTTGCTAGATCTTCGTGTAACCTGGCTCGGTATCTGGAAGTAATGCCATACGTTTCCTCATCATCATCTTCGTCAGCAGCATAAGAGGCTCTTCTGCTTGAGAAGTCAAATTCAGAAGCTGAGGCGTCAAGATCATCATAGGGGTCCTCTGATGGACCAGCTTCAGTTCCTGAAGCTGGTTTTCTTGGGGGAGGCCTGACACTTTTCAGCCAGTCATCAATGTTGGTGTTTTTATCTTTCTCCAGCGCTGGGTTTAGATTCAGGCACCCCGATAGACCGTAACTCCTCTTTGGTTTCTCCTTTTTCTTTGTCTCCTCAAGAAACTCCTCCTCTTTCTTCTTTCTTTCCTCTTCCTCATCTTCATCCTCCTTTGGCTTCTTTTTCTTAAACAGAGTACTGCGTTTGTTGTCTTCCAGGATCTTCTTCTTTTCATAGGTAGACATCTTGTCCCTCATCTCTGACTTGATCTCCTTGTCCATGGCATCCAGTTTATCCAGGTTAACTTGGTCCTGGAAGAGGCTGAAGAGAGGAACACTGGTAGTGGTGATCTTGTTTTTCTTTGAGCCCAGGGTGGAGCCAAGGTTAGAGCCTAATGCTGAGCCTCTACCACTGAGACCTGAGATGCTGCCTGAACTGCCACTGGAGAGGACTGATGCTGCCCTGCCTCGATCTTGTGACAGAGAGCTGGAGTAGGAAGCACCACTCAGCAAGGATGCTTTGTCATCATCGACACTGCGCCCTGAAATCACGTTTGATGGAGCACCAAAGCTCAATTCAGACCCAGCACGTGATGGAGGAGGAAGGCTCATTTCACTCTGCTTCTGTTTGATTGTTTCTGAAACAACATTAGCAATCCAGTTTTGGATGCTAGCCAGATTGACCATTGGTTCACCTCCGGGGCCCTGCACAGTTGGAACTGGGAGGATCGGCGGTACTGGTGGCACAGGATTTACTGGGATTCCAAACTGTGAGGATCTTGTGCTGCGAGCCTGGGAAACTGAAGAAATTGTGGAAGATCTACCACTGAGCATGGACATATTGTCATCATTGGCAACACTTGGCGGCCCTGTAACACCAGCTCCAGCCCAGAAGGCAGATAGAGGTATCGTACCACCACTAACGCAACTCTCTGTTTCCCAGCCACATACGGACTGGCTTTCTTCTAAAGTTTTCTTTGAACGCTCCAGAATCTCTTCACGTCGTTGTCTTCTTCTGATTGTTGCTAAGTCCTCGCCTCTGCTCAGCTCCAGAATCTCATCTGTGTTCTCTTCCCCGAGACGCTTCTGCTGCCTCAGCTTCCATGCCTGATACGCCGTCAGATTGATGTCTTGGAGAGATGGTGTCTTGGCTTCTTCCTCACCGTCACCAACAGAACTTTTCTCTCCATCATCTCGATCTTTCTTGTTCCACCCAAACTGGATTCTCTTGATTCGCCAACGTTCCAATGGTGACATCTTCTCCTTATTCTTCTGACAGAAGTTAAACATGGAGCTGGTGTCAGAGAGGATGCTATCTACTTCATCATCAATCGTCTTCTTCACTCCTTCGTCTTCAGTGGCGGTGCTCTCACTGCCTTCATCATCTTCTTTCTTGCGGTACCGAGCAGCTGCTTGCTCTTCGATCTCCTTAAGCCGCTGCTTCCAAAGATCAGAGTAACTCATGCAGCTGGATGTGGACATTGTGTCAGAGGGTGGGCGTCTGTTGCGACGCTTCAGCCGCTCTTTCACAGCTCGTATGTCCTCACTGGTTACACTCTCCACATCAGTGTCTCCAACTTCTTTTGTCTTCTTTGTAAAAACCCCTGGAAGAGACTCCTCATCCTCCCCATCAGTGTTCAGCTGTGCCTCCCACCACTCATCATTCTGGTATTTTTCATTCCTCCGCTGCCACTCCTGCATCATGCTGTCCAGACCATCATCATCATCCCCATCTTCCTTGCCCCCCTGTTCAGGTAGAGCAAACTCATTTGGGACACCATTGGATACCTGGTTGTTGAACCCATTCTGAGCTCCAGTCAAACCACTTTTAAGTGCTGCAGCAGCTGCAGAGGAGGCAACGCTGCTCATCACACTTTCTCCATCCTCCTCCTCCTCCATCATAATGGAGTTAGCTTTCACCTCAATCATACTCTGCTCTTCCTCTGTGTCCGTATCCTCATCATCATCTTCCCCAAAGATGCGAGTGCGCGCTCGAGCGTCAATCACAGAGCACTGGCTTAGTGTTTCGTCGTCATCATCTCGCTCCTCCATGAGGGTCTCATTGAACTCTCTTAGCTGCTTCAGGAAGCCTTCGTTGGGGTTGATGGCACGTTTTTTCCTCATTGAGGTCAGAGCCTCCATGATGGTCATGTTCTGGAAGATCATCAGGTAGCAAGCCACCAGGATAGCAGAACGACTGATGCCCATCATAGAAACAACAAGAACCTTTCCTGCAAGGAAAGGAAATAATGATTACCAATACTGCAGAGTTGAGGCAAATACCATTACTCAGCTACACCCAAAGTAAATGAAGTATGTTATGTATGTATACAAATTCTACATGAAATAGTCCACGGTATACATCAGTTTTGATGTCTGCAATAGATTAATGCATTTAATCTAGTTAAACTTGCAATAATGGCCTATGATCAGATGAGGGCAGCAAAACTGTTGACAAAGCAATAACTTATTACATTTTAGGTTTTATATGTTTTAACTTAAGTGTGCTGAATTCCTTTCTTTAATGTTTATGAAGAAAAATGATTTTTTTAATGACCAATATTTTATTTTATTTATGACCAATCTTTAGTCTATAAGTCTTTGTCTTCACACTCTTTAGAGGAAATGTCTACCTATTTATTTATCTAAATGCTCCACTGTATTCACCAGTATATATTTGCGTCTGCCTGCCTGCTGGTTTTACATAAACAGCTCAGGAAGGAAAGGCTTTTAAGAGCTTATTCTTTCAGAACCAGCAGCATGCTGTGGACAAACTCAAGGTTATAAGTGTGTCACAGCCACGCAGCTTAACTGAAACTCACTATAAAGTAAAGAGTTTCCTGTCTTCAACACCTATTACTTTAAAACCATTGATTATAAATGCTGTAAAGGGATGTTTGAGTGGGAGGGATATATTGTTGATAATGCAGCTTCTGGCTGTATTAATTGCTTCATATCTTATTCTATATCCTAAGACATGTTAAAACTTGCTTTAAAGGCCTTTTTTCACACAATAAGCAATATGCAAACCCCACTCTGTGGTATCTGTGCTACCACACTAACGATTTCTACAATATTAACTGACAAGTGCAAATATAGCAGATACTATAAATAAAACAAATACGTTGATATTATACATTTATGAGCGGCTTACTTAGTCCCGTAAATAGTTTAAGGTGTTGCAATATATATACATATATATTTATCAGGGTGAAAAACATTTAACATTTAAAACATTTAAGTGAATATTCTATTCTTAACGTTTATGTAGCTGTTTATGATTTAACGCATAGAAGATATGCAGGATGTTATGCTCCAGCTGTGAAATGTTCCACAGATCCATTAGGAATTACACACATGTTTATACACCAATTTTCAGGCTCAAAACAGGCTGACATCCACTTTCATGGCCAGGTGAGGACTGTCCCTTTATTTAATGACAAATGGAGTAGACATGATATCTGAAGTTAATTCAGGGTTGAATTTTTTATTTTATTGCTTTTCTCCATAATTTTAAATATAAGGCCCAGATAAAGGTCACTGCATATCAGACAGGTCATCATCAGGTTGAATAAAAACCAAGCTAAACTCATTAGAGAAATAACAAAAAATGTTAGGAGCAGCCAAATTAACAGTCAGATACATTTTTAAAAACAGTGACTATAATGACTAGTTCAGCAACATCAAAATGCCTGAAGGAAGATGAGTAAAAATCATAATGATAGTATTATTTCCATGGTTAAGAAAAACAAGTTCACAAGATTTAATCATTTCAAGAACACTCTTGAGGAGGTGGATATATCACTTTTAAAGTCTATAATCAGGTGACAGCTTCATGAATGTAAATACAGAGACTTAACAACAATGTACAACTACTGGTTACACTCAAGAAAAGGAAAGACAGATTAGACCAGAGAAGAGGAGAAACAGTTGAAACCAAGGATAATGTACCAGAATGATGGGAAGAGAAGAAGACAACTCATGATCTAAGGGATACCACATGATTTGGTGGAGGCAGTGTTATGGAATGGGCATGTATGGCTGCCAGTGGAAACAGGCGTCTAGTGTCTACTGACGATGTGACTGCTGTCCATCCCCGAGGCATAATAAAAATAAAACCCAAGAGTTTCTCAGAGTAAAGAAAGGGGTATTCTTTGATGACCACGTCAGTCACCTGATCGCAACCCAGTAGGGCAGCTTTCCAGTTATTATAGCTAAAACTTGATGCAGAGAGACCCACAAACAAGCAGAAGCTGAAGGTTGCTGCAGTAAAGGCCTGGTAGAGCATCTCAAGGAAGGAAATGCAACATTTGGTGATTTCAGTGGATTTTAGACTTCAGGAAATCACTGACTTTTAGTGTTTACAAGAACTGTTAACCCTGTTAAAAATATATCCATAACAGTTAACACAATACATCTTGAAGTAAAATTGGAAGAGGGCACTTTAATCACATCTTACTGATTGGTTTAAAATGTGGCATACGGAAGCAAAACTACAAAAACTGTTTCTTTGTCCATCAAATTTTTGGCATAACTGTATTATTAAGCTGTTGTTTATGAAGTTTTCAGGCAATATTTTAGGGCATGTTAATTAAGAAACACAGTCAACAGCACAGTGACTGTGTCAGCCTCTTCCAGGAACACGCATGTTCTCAGTCGGCACATAAAATTCTTCTCAGAAGCTGTGATGATGAGAAATTACAGATCAGTTGTTTGGAATATTTCATTGTATCACTGTTGACCTTCACCTGGAGATATGTATTATAAATATGCTTTTAGCAAAATCTGGAAAAATAAGTGTATTGTGGATCATGACTGTGAGCTACATAAGAGAATAAGTGAATAATTAAAAGTCTGTGGGAACCAGAGACCAGAAAATGCAGCATTGATGAAAACAGACAAAAAAAAGTCTCAAGGTTTCCCAACTTCCGTTTCTACCGTCAGATGAAGAGGAGGCCTTCAGGTCAAGAAATGAATAAGACGTTCATTATAAAGTGGGCATGCAGAGCAATGACAATCAGGGCTATAGGCTCGCCAGTAAGTAGATGGATATAAGAATGTAAAAAGCTACTTTTCTTCAACCCTTCTTATTATAAAACTATTGATTATAAGTACTTTAAATATGAACTTTTATTTGATTTTGAGTGGTTTTACCCATGGTGATATCACGTTCTGGAGTACCCTCTCTGTCAAGTGAGGTTTTACTTGAGACATAATTAAAAAATGTCTTGTCCTTACAAAATCTTAAAAACAACACTTTACATATTAAACAATTTCAGTGTTCACTGTTTTGTTTTTTAGCAATAACAACTTAAAAAGTAATCATTTTCTGTATGTCTGTGAAGGTTCTCAGTCATCCAGGTCATCGTAGTCTAAGGAGCTTGGAAAGAAAAGCGTCTGGACTTCTTTAAGTTGCTTGAAGACGTTCCACCTCTCATTTGAAAAGCTTCTTCAGTTCTAGGGTCACATGGTGGAGAGTCTCAGGTTTAAACCCTGTGGGAGTGTCCCCCAAAGAGGGACAAAGGACCCCCTGATGATCCTCTACCTAATCACATGAGCCAAGGTGTGAAAACGGGTGTGGGTAACAATCAGCCAAGGTTTCGGGTGAGCTCATTGTGAAACCTAGCCCCACCTTGTCATGTGATTTCCTGAGGTCAGATGGCCCAGGGTGTGAGTGGGCGTTAAGGCGTCTGGGAAGGGATCTCAAAACTGGATTATAGATGGCAGACAGTTGGTGTCGTAAGCCACCGCCTCTGTTCACAGATGGTCACTCACAGTGGACATAAATGGCTTCTTTCACTCCTCTTTCAAACCATCTATCTTCTCTGTCCAAAATGTGAACATTGGCACCCTCGAAAGAGTGACCTTTATCCTTAAGATGCAGATGGACTGCTGAGTCTTGTCCTGTGGAGGTGGCTCTTCTATGTTGTGCCATGCGCTTGTGAAGTGGCTGTTTGGTCTCTCCAATGTAGAGGTCTGGGCATTCCTCGCTACACTGTACAGCATACACCACGTTGTTAAGTTTGTGGTTTGGAGTTTTGTCTTTCGGGTGAACCAGCTTTTGTCTGAGTGTGTTGCTGGGTCTGAAATGCACTGGAATGTCGTGCTTGGAGAAAACTCTCCTGAGTTTCTCTGATACACCGACTACATAGGGGATGACAATGTTGTTGCGTCTGTCTTTCATATCCTCCCTCGCTGGTGTCTGATCTTCTTTACTGTGCATCTTTGCTGACTTTATAAATGCCCAGTTAGGATAACCGCATGTTTTGAGTGCTTCCTTTACATGTGTGTGTTCCTTCTTTTACATGTTCTGCCCAGTGGTGTAGGGTCCTGATTACTCCAAATTTGTGTTCCAGAGGGTGATGGGAGTCAAAGAGGAGGTACTGGTCCGTGTGTGTGGGCTTCTGGTAAACTTCAATGTTGAGGTTGCCATTCTCTTCAATGTGCACAACGCAGTCCAGGAAAGGCAAACAGTTATCCTTTGTGTCTTCCCTGGTGAACTTGATGTTTTTATCCACGGCGTTAATGTGCGCAGTGAAGGATTCCACTTCTTGTGTTTTGATTTTGACCCAGGTGTCGTCTACATATCTGTACCAGTGGCTGGGTACTCTTCCTTTGAAAGAGCCAAGAGCCTTTCTTTCCACTTCTTCCATGTAAAGGTTGGCTACAATAGGTGACATTTTCTGTATGTCTTTATCAGTCTTTCACATCGGAGACGGAACAATACTGGAAGAGCTTATGGGAGAAGGATGCAACCCATAACAGCAATGCTCAGTGGTTAGTGGATCTGAGGGCAGACCATAGCAACCTCCCTGAACAGGGACCAGTAACCATCACAGTGGCAGACATACAAGAAAGGGTCTCCAGTATGAAGAGTTGGACAGCACCAGGCCCCAACATGGTTCACACCTACTGGCTAAAGAAGCTGACTGCACTCCATGAGCTTCTGGCAGCACAAATGAACCAGCTGATCGTTGACAAGAGACACCTGGAATGGCTAACTGAAGGCCGGACGGTCCTGATCCTCAAGGACCCCCAGATGGGACCGGCCCCATCCAACTACTGGCTATTGAATAACCTGCCTCAGTACCGCATGGAAGCTCCTGTTAGGCATCATAGCAGCTAAGATGAACAAGCACATGGGTCAATACATCAGCGAGGCACAGAAAGGGATTGGCAAGAATATCAGAGGCGCAAAACAACAGCTACTGGTAGGCCGAGCAGTCAGCCGAGACTGCAAGACTAGGCTGACCAACCTCTGCACTGCCTGGTAGGGCAGGGCAATGTGGCCAAAAATATTTATCACAATATATATTTGAAAATTTGTGATAACGATATAACTGACGTGAGACAAAATACTTTACAACTCCACAACTTTATTAGTGCAAAACCCCCCCAAAAAACAATAATGTATTTTCACTTAAACAAGCAGCTGTTTTTTATGTGCATTAAAGCTACGTAAAAATTTAACAGTGCAAATGCAAATCCTTGCTGACAGTTTAACCAAAAGGCATTTCCAGTGGAAACTGGCCGACATATTCTGAGCATAACCATGTTGTGGTGTGAATGAGACACGGCGGGTCCGTGGGTCAGTGTTTTGAGCCATTTTATTGATTTCACATCACACCACGACCCACCAACCCCTGATTCCCTGTGTTTTTAACTCGGCGGGCGTGATTAAGGATGCCGTGCAGGTGCGTCCGCCCTCCCTGCACGGCACCGCAGACCACGCCCCACCACATACCCCCATCGCCCGATTGAGGCCAGGGAGCCATCCGGCCGAACCTACTCCCCACCGTGAGTGGGAGAGGGAATCAGCCCGGACCGTCTGCGCCCCCGGGCCCCGGCCAAGCGACGGGGAGGTGCGAGTTCAGGTGGCCGCCCGCGAGTCCAGCGGTGCCGGCGGAGCTGGTTCGGAGGTCGGCCGCGTGGCAGGTGGACGCGACGCGGCCGGTACCTGCACAGTCGTGAGCCCAAGCTCACAGGCGGCTGGGCGGATGTCCAGTGTGCACCGGCCTCTGGTGACGGTGAGGCCGGTCTGGCGAGCACACCGACCTCAAGCATGGCGCACGCCTCGCTGGCCGGCTCCAACCGAGTAACTTCCCCTGGCACGGGGACCTCTGTCTCCTCCGTCACCGCGGCCCCAGGCTGGAGCAGCCCATTGCACGGCTCCTCCGTCACCACCACCGCCGCCGCTCCCGGATCGAGCAGCCCCTCGCACGGCTCCTCCGTCACAACCGCCGCCGCTCCCGGCTGGAGCAGCCCCTCGCACGGCTCCTCCGTCACCACCGCCACTCCCGGCTCAAGCAGCCACTCGCCCGGCACCTCTTCCTCCGGCCGGCGCAGACCCTCGCCCGCCTCGTCTTCCGCCTCCGGTTGGAGCGGCTCCTCCACTGCTCCCAGCAGGAGCAGCCCTTCACCCGGCTGTTCCTCCTCCTCCGGCAGGCTCGGACCCCCGCGTGCCTCGTCCACCACCTCCGGCTGCCGAGGTGCCCCACACAGCTCCTCCACCGCTTTCCCACCGTCAGGATACCCCGGTGGGGGTGGCGGCGTCGAGGTCGCCCAGGCCTGGAGCAGCGCTGCCAGCTCCGCCATCCTCCCCAGGTGGCGTTCGCTCTCCTTCCGCAGCTCTTCCTGTTGGCGGCGCACCTCCGCCGCCTGCTCCTGCTGGGTGGCCGCTATTTCGGCCACCATCTGGGCCAGCTCCTCCCTTCCCTGGCTCCGATAAGGACCCGCCGTGCCGTCTACTGGGTTTCGGCACCAGTGTGGTGTGAATGAGACACGGCGGGTCCATGGGTCAGTGTTTTGAGCCATTTTATTGATTTCACATCACACCACGACCCACCAACCCCTGATTCCCCGTGTTTTTAACTCGGCGGGCGTGATTAAGGATGCCGTGCAGGTGCGTCTGCCCTCCCTGCACGGCACCGCAGACCACGCCCCACCACACATGTATAATATCCACAAAACTTAAAAAGAGGTTATACACACAATACGGTAATATTATGTTGAAGCACAGTATATATCACTCCGCGAGGCTCCTGCCTACGGTAGCCGTAATGCTCCGACAATCCGTCAAGCGGTGCAGCTTCGTAGCTTAGCAAAGTCATACTAAAACATTTTTTGACAGATTTTTGAGCACCGTGTACCACATAAAATCTATTCGAGGTCAGTAAGCACAACCAGAATTCATACATAAGAATTATAAGGGGCACTGTCGATTTTTCAGAAAATCAAAGGATTTTAAGAGCGACTTATTTTCCGAAAAACACGGTAATAACGACGGCATGCTTGCATGCTCTACCAAAAATTGTGCTTTGGTGTGTATCTGACGGACGAAAGCCAAACCAGTTCCACACCACTGAAGTTGCAGCATTTCTACAAACCAATTCTGGTTCATCTGTCATTCAACGATCCGCTTTCGCCCTTCTCATTCTCCGTCGCCGCCATGCTTTTTCTGCCATGTGCGTATGGAAACAAAGGCACTGCGCATGAGCGTTTTACCCATATTCTGTTCGCGATATTTCATTTTCTTATCATTGCCTAACATTATACCGGTATTACCGTGAACGCAATGATATGGCCCAGCCCTACTGCCTGGATTGATTAAATGAAGGCCTATGACTCAGTGCCCCACACCTGGATCCTGGAATGCCTGACCTGGGGCTGGCTATACGCTGGGCCAAGAGGGGGCAATGCCCCCTTAAACAAACGTCCTGCTCCCTTAAGTCAAATTTTTAGAAGTTGAGAAAGAAAAAAATAGATTACCCACAAACTGAATATGGACAAGATTTACTACAGTAGCTGAAAAATCCACTGGAAAAGTCACAAATGAGATGATAGGTTTCACGTCTCGTTCGCTCTTTACCTCCGTGCGCTGTTTGTGCAGGCTCACACAGCAGTCGGCAGAGAACTCACACCCCACCCTCCCCCCAGCTGAACATTAATGCGACGCATCTTGCCCATGTTAAAGTATTGTGGTTAAGTTAAATCCAATTTATTAACCTGCCTCTGAGATGAAGCGCAGCTGCGAAGAACGTAAATTCGCCCGTTTGGCTATGTCAGGCAATGAGGTGCATTTAATGTCTCTCTGTTAATTTGAGTTTCCATGAAACCTTGACAAGCAGGTATTTATGTTGTTTTTTTTATTACTATGCCAACCCTCTATGGTTTTGTAAGTATTGGCTATATTGAGAGGTCTTATTTTATTCTTACTTCATTTTGCAAATGTATTTGAATTAGGCCATCCAATTAAGGTAGATTTTATGTTGTTAGTTGTAAAGATCTGGATGGATATTTTATTTTATTCTTTATTTCTATTTTTCAGTTTTATTTTTCAAGACTTTGTGAATTCTCTTTTTTTTTATAACGGGGCCTGCCCTTTTTAGTTTTTTTTTTTTTTTTTTTTTGCCTGTCCTGTTTGGCTCTTTTGCCATCAGAATTATTGTCTAAAGGCGAAGCAAGATGCCCAACGGATTTACTTTACCAAATTGACCATCCCAGCCTTGCCGTAATGGTCCATTTGATTCACCTTTTATTGTTTATTTTATTTTCATTTGCTGAATACGGGACAGACTTGACTGGGGGAAAGAAAGAGGGAAAGAAAAACAGCTGAGAAGAGGGACGGGGAAAAAGGGCAAAAAACAAAACCAACAGAATTAGCAGACAAAAAATACATATATCGATCACCTGGATCACCTGTTGAGAAAGAAAAAAGAAAACAAGCAGAAGAAAACAAGAGTAATAGAATAAACAACATCACAATGATATATGGGAATATGACAGTAAATACAAAATATTATCATTATTGTGCAGCACGTAAGATCGACAGCGCACAGTGTGCTTTGAGGTAGGAGCCAAAAAGGGTGTAGTTTGTGTGTGTGATCACCCGTGTGTACACCTGTGAGCATGGACGCGCTTGTTTTTTTTAAAAGGTTCCTTCATGTAATGATCTGCTAGAGGGTGTGGGGAGCCACAGTCCCGTCCTCCAGGGCATGAAGCAGGTATGGAGGAGATCAAAACTCCAGACATCCAGAGGCCCCCAGAACACAAGAGACCAAGGAAGACCAACAGAGGGGCAGCCGCGCCACTATCCCAGAAAGAGCTGAGGAGAGTCCCAGATGAGGGGTCACTCAGCAGCCGCGGAGCAGAAGCCAGGGGGAGTTGCAGTGACGTGCCCGTGAGCTCCGCCGGCAGCCAGCTGTGCCTGAGTGACCGAGCCCCAGGCCGAGGGCACCCCACCTCCGAAGTGGCCCGAGCAAGCCCCAGGCTCCAGGCCCTGACAAGCAGCCGCCAAGGAGTGAGCCGGTGTGTACCTGGGCACCCATCCCCGGACACAAAGAACCACCAACGCACCGATGTCTGAGGGTGTCTGCCACTGGCAGGGGAAGTGGTGGGGGGAGATAGGCCTCCATACCTTGGAGGGCCTGAGATGTCCCCAGAGAGGTGGCGTCTGATACCCAACCTGACATATAGACACAGACATACAGGCACACACAGATACAAACATCCATTCCCACCCTCATGCTCTCATAGGCAATTACTCCACACTCAACCAACGTGGAGACAGACATAAAGAGACGGTGTACACACAATCACACTCCCCAAGCGCACTCTAAGAACCGGGTCTAGGTACCCTTGCCCCTTGAGGGGGAAACTGCACCCAGACCCAGGTGGTGTTACCTTTTTCCCTGCGGTGGGGAGAAGCAGACCGCCCCGACTCCGCAGCAGCAGGGAGGCCCCACATTCCAGACCCCAGTCGGACGGCCAACTCCTCCTTTTTAGTTTTGTTAATATTGGCATATTAGTGTGAAGTGTTATTATTGGTTTTGAATATATTCGATATAGGCTATCCAATTAAGGTAAATGTCATGTTTATAGTTAGAATCTGATGAGCAATATTTTATTTTATCTTTTGTTTCTTTGCTTTTCTGTTTTCCCCCTGGGGGATTTCCACCTTAATGTGGTCAGGGGGTTTGCGTGCCTTAGTGACCATAAAAGCTAGACCCGCAGAAGCATAGCCTTCAGGTGGGACACCCAAGTTGGTCAGGTCTTAGGGTAGAGGCCTGACAAAGTGCAATCCAATTGCATGACAAAAACAATTATGCAGAGTAGGGCTGCCACGATTAGTCGACTATCAAAATCGTCAACGACTAATTTAATAGTCGGTGCGTCGTTTGAAGCTTTTTAAGATCCTGAAAGATGCAGGAATAAGTAGTAGGATTTAAGAATGTAATAACGGACTGAAACAGAAGATGGCAGCAATGCATGTAAAAGGATACCAGCTGCCGTTAAAAGCCAAAGAAAAAGAAGAAGCAGTAGCTGTGTCCAAGTTTAGGGGCTGTATCCTTTGGAGGCCGCATTTGTTGGCCAATTACGTTACAGCGATGCGACGAAGGCTGTCCAAATTCAAAGACTCCTCCAAATGTGGCCAACAAATGCGTCCTCCTTTTCCCCAGATTTGAAGGATGGGCTCGGGTGTATCCTTTGTGGCCCAACTTATCCCAGAATTCATAGTGCTGCTCAGCCAATTCCAGTTTCCAGCAATGGCGGTAGCTACATAGTTTTAATATTACTCTTTTTGGGTCACAAAATAAACTTTTAAGATATTTTCAGGTGAGAATGTAGCTGTGTAAACTTCAAATATCTGCTCGATTTATCAAGACATCACATATTTGCAAAAGTGCTCTGACATTTTCGGAGACGTCTGTTACCGACCAGCTCGATAGCTAGCTGGGGGTTCAAGGCTCACTAGAGCCGGCGAGAACAGCGCACTCCCAGCACATTGTTTTCAGGTCCCCGCGGTCTTTCACTACTCAGGTTAAACATGATATATAAATCACTTAAATACCTTAAAAATGTTATTGTTTACACCAGTGTCCTGTTATATTTTAGATAGCAAGAAGCAGATGGCTGAGTTTATTAAACTCCCCGGAGACAATCTGCAAATTTCATTAAAAGTTTAATAAACTATCATCTTGTCTTTATTTTTAGTTAGCACATACCTTAAACACTTCAAGCTGTAAGCTAATAATAGTTATATAAGAGCAGATGCATGCTGGTGAAATAAGCTGTACGTTTTACGTCCAATGGATGCATGATCTGATTAGTCGACTAATTGCAAAAATAATCGGTGACTAGTTGACTATCAAAATAATCTTTGTGGCACCCCTAATCCAGAGCACCCCACCCAACTCCCACGCCTTTCTCGCCTCCATTACCACTATATTCCCCCTTTACATTTCTGTCTGTCCCCTCATATATGCCTGTATAGAACCGGCCCAGGCCTGACCTATACAAGATCAACAGGACCCTAAGAGCCTTCATCAGGAATTCAATGGGGATGTGGCGGACAATACTAGAGGCCATCTTCAAGCCCATAGCACAAGTCACCATCAAGTGTGGGATCTACCAAGGAGATGCTCTGTCCCCATTGCTCTTCTGCATAGGCCTGAACGCCCACAGTGAGATCGTTAACAAGACTGGCTACGGATACTGACTACAGAATGGAACAGTTGTCAGCCACCTCCTGTAAATGGATGACATTAAGCTGTATGCCAAGAGTGAATGGGACATCGATTCACTGATCCACACCACCAGGATATATATATCCTGGTGGTGTCGAAATGTTGTTTGGACTGGAGAAATGTAGTCGGATGATAACAAAGAGAGGGAAGGTAGTCAGAACTGAGGGGCTCCAACTACCAGAAGGCAACACTGCAGACATAGAGGACAGCTACAAGTACCTGGGGATCCCACAGGCAAATGGGAACCATGAAGAGGCCGCTGGGAAAGCTGGAACCACCAAGTACCTGCGAAGGGTCGGCAAGTCCTGAGGAGTCAGCTGAACTGTAAGAACAAGATCAATATCTATGTCCTGCCAGTGATCAGGTACCTAGCTGGGATAATAAGTTGGCCAAAGGAGGAGATAGAAGCCACTGACATCAAGACAAGGAAGCTCCTTACAATGCACGAAGGGTTTCACCCCAAGTCCAGCACCCTGAGGCTGTACGCTAAGCGGAAGGAAGGAGGCTGGGGACTAGTGAGTGTCAGTACCACAGTCCAGGATGAGACAGCAAACATCCATGAGTACATCAGGAAGATGCCCAAAACTGACCTTGTGCTCAGTAAATCCAGCACAATCCAGCACATAACAGCAGGGTGCAAGATGCTAGCAGGCAGAGCATACATGGAACGCCATAACGAAGTGGCTGGCATAGTATACAGAAACATCTGTGCCGAATATGGCCTGGAAGTCCTGGTCAAAATGGGTGACGCCCCCAAGGGTGGTGGAGAATGACCGAGCTAAGATCCTGTGGGACTTCGAGATACAGACGGATGGTGGTGGCTAACCAACTGGACATAGTGGTGGTGGACAAACAGAAGAAGTATATTAATAGTATATTATATATAAATAGTGTAATAGTATTGTACACATAATATTGCACATTTTACAGATCTCAGTAAGTATTGCACATTAATCAGTGATTTTTGTACATTCAAAATTAGGTAAAGTAGTTCTGTGTTATTTTAAGTGTTCAGTTGTTTTTTGTTTGCCATCAGTCTGACAATTGCGGCGAAGAAGCAGTTGGAAAACCTTGTTCTGTGTGTGATGATGCTGTCCGCTTTGTTGTGTCTGAGTTTGTACGTAACAGTTTTTGTGTCTGAGCAGAAGGTGAGCTGGATGGTGTGGGTCCCTAATAATTCTCTCTCTTTTTCGGCAGCGTTGAGGATGCGGTCATTTTCCTCTCTGTAGGAAAGAACACTGTCTACCAGAGTCCTGTACCCAGACTTGTCCCACTCCTTGATGAGCCCCATGATGGTGGTGTCATCATTGTATTTGATAATGATGGAGTTTTCCTGGGTGGAGACATAGTCATAGGTGTACAGGGTGAAGAGTTTGGGGCTGAGACAGCAGCCCTGTGGAGAGCCAGTGCTGACGGTGAGCACCTCCCATTCTCACCACTTGTGGTCGGTCTGTCAAGAAGTCCAGAATCCAGTAACAGGTGGGAGTCGGGATGCCAAGGTCTGTCAGCTTCTCAGTCAGCTTGCCCGGGCGGATGGTGTTGAATGTAGAGCTGTAGTCCAGGAAGAGCATCCTGACATGCGTTCTGCTGCTTTCCAGGTGTTGCAGTGTGTAGTGCAGGGCTATTGCTATTGCATCATCCACTGATTGATTGGGATGGTATGCAAACTGGAGGGGGTCTATAGTGTCAGGGAACATGTGGATGATGTGTGTGAGAACCAATTTTTCTAGACACTTCATAATGACTGGTGTGAGTGCCACTGGCCTGAAGTCATTCAGGGCGGATGTGTCCAGTCTTTTGGGAACTGGTATAATGATGGAGGATTTAAAAATATGTGGGACTACTGCCTGGGATAGTGACAGGTTGAAGATATCCATGTACACACAAGCTAGTTGTACTCCACAGGCCTTCAAAATCCTGGGAGGAACTCCATCGGGTCCCACAGCCTTGTGGGGGTTCACTTTTTTCAGAGCTCTCAGGACCTGTGTGTGTGTCACCTGGAGGACGGTCTCCGTGGGGTCACTGGGGGCCTTTGAGGGAGTGTGTGTGTTCAGTCTGTCAAACCTGGAATAGAACGTGTTGAGGCTGTCTGGTAGGGTGGTGTCTTCGGGGTCTGTAGTTGTTGTTGTGGTTCCCCTGTAGTTTGTGACAGCTTGAATTCCCTGCCACATGCTGCGTGTGTTGTTGTTGAGGTAGTAGCCTTCAGGTTTTTCTGAGTGGGCCCTCTTTGCTGCTCTGATGGACTTCTGCAGTTCATAGCGGGAGGCTCTCTTATACTCCACCTGATCTCCTGCCTTGAAGGTCTCCCTCCTTTGACTGATTTTCTGTTTAATGTCTCCATTAAACCGGGGTTTTTGGTTGGGGAACCTACGCACAGTCCTGTTAAACACCAGTTTATGTAGTCACTAACAGTCTCTGTGTATTCATGGATGTTTTTAGCAGTTTCTTTGAAGATGCTCCAGTCTGTAGCCTCTAAGCAGCTCTACAGGCTGGCTTTTGTACCATCAGTCCAGGTGTTAATAGTCCTGACTGTGGCTGGGTTTTGTTGTAGATGGGTTTTAGCCAGATTGCCAGGTGATCAGACTTTCCAAAATTAGGTTTTGGTTCAGCTGAGAAGGCATTTCTGATGTTGCTGTAACAGTGATCCAGTATTTTATTTCCCCTGGTTGGTTACAAACTGATGCAGTTTAGGCATATTTTTCCGGAGATTACAGTGATTAAAGTCTCCCAGAACAATTACAGCAGCATTTGGGTGTTTATTTTCGTGCTTGCTGATCATGTCGTGCAGCTCCTTCAGTGCATCCTCCTCCTTAGCAGAGGGGGGGATGTACACGACACTCACAATGATGCACTGCAGTTTTCTGGGCAAATAAAATGGCCTTAACGTTAGAGTCAGAAATTCTCACATTTTCAGAGCAGGATTTTGAAGTGATCTTACAGTCAGTACACAATGATTGCTTGACGAGGGCAGCCGTTCCTCCACCGCGGATCTTGCTGCTGTCCGTAGTGCTTCGGTCTGCTCTGAAAACTGTGTAGCCCTCTGGTGTTATTGGCATATCAGGTGTCCTCTCCGCCAGCCAGGTTTCATAGAAACACAGTATGGAGCACTCCTGAATATCTTTTTGTGTGGAAATCCGAGCATGGAGTTCATCCTTTTTATTTTCCAGCGACTGAACGTTTACAAGCAGTATGACCGGGTTAGCCTTCCTTGCTAATCATGCGCCAGAACCTTCACTCAGCCGCTCCCCATCTGCCATGCCTCCACTTCGGCTTGTTGTTCTCAGGAGAGTCCCCTGCCTCGGGCCAGCCTAGCATCAGGTCAGCATAGCGTGTTAGCTCTGGGTAGGATTCCAGCAAGTTTGGGTCAACAAGTCCAAAATTACTGTGCTCTCACAGTTTTCGCAAGAGAGTAATAAGGAAGAAGAAAGTAAAAAGTAACTTGACTCCGCGACGTTGCCCTCTGAGGAGGGCCATCTTACTCGGAAGATGCTCAAGAGCTCAAGAAGATGTGGAGGGTGAAGGTAACAGTGGTTCCAGTGGTAATTGGAGCACTAGGTGCAGTGACTCCCAAGCTAGGCGAGTGGCTCCAGGAGATCCCAGGAACAACATCGGAGATCTCTGTCCAGAAGAGCACAGTCCTAAGAACAGCTAAGATACTGCGAAAGGCCCTCAAGCTCCCAGGCCTCTGGTAGAGGACCCAAGCTCGAAGGATAGACCGCCCGCAGGGCTGTGATGGGAATTTTTTTGTAAAATATATGGCAGGTATGCAAGTTTGCAATTCTGCTAATTTTCTTTTTTCACAATAAGCAAAACATCCCTCTGTACACCATTTGAGCTCCCCAACAGTTTACAATATTGACATCTGCAACTATAGCACAGCGTTCATATCATGACTAAATACTGATGTACTCTTATGTGGTGCTCAGTCAATCCATTGAAAAACTATTAAAAATAATTAATTTCATCAGTGTAACAAAATTAAGAAAGAAATGTAAATATTTAAGCTTTTTAAAAATTATTATTAGTTTTAATTGATCTGAGCATTATGCTTGTAAACACTGCTATAAATAAATACAAAAAACAGTTTGTTAATTAATAGCATCATGTTTTCTTAAATGTTTTGTTTGTTTTGACATTAAATGACTCTTAAATATCTTGACATGGAAGATTATTTGTTCGGGGTCTTTCTTCATCAGTACAATGGTCTTCATAACACAAAACCTGGCAGAAGTTGGGGTAAAATATCTGATGTGGCCATATTATTTAATTTCCTTGCTGTGTAGGTAGGACAATAAGAAAGATAAAATCATTAATCAGTTAATAAAAATGTCCAAATTTGCTACACAGTCTCCAGAGAGAAGACAAGATATTATTAAGATGCTCTTGCCAAAGTCTTCCAGAAACATTTTAGGCTGTGTTAAGTAAGAAGCACAGTCAACAACACTGTGACTATGCCATTTCCTTCCAGGAATACTCTGTGTTCTCTGTCGGCACAAGAAATTCTTCTCAGAAACTGGGATGTTGAAAAGATTACTGATCAGATGTTTGGGATCTGTTAATGCGTCACTGTTGACCTCCACTCCAGGACAAGTATTGAAAAAGTGCTTTTAGCAAACCTTGGTAAAATAAGTGCATTGTGTATCATGTCTGTGAGCTAAATGATAAAATAAATGAATGATTAAAGGTCCGTGGGAACCGGAGATCACAAAATAAACACTCTATTGATGAAGACAGACACAAAACCACTGCCAAAGTTTCTGTTTCCTACGTCATGAACTGAAGTTTGGAGATAAAAATAACGATGAGGGTGATGCCTTCAGGTCAACAAATAAATATTATGTGGGCAAAAACAGAAATGACTATTGGGAAAGAGGCTCAATTTTAAGTAGACACTCAATAGATTGGTGGAAGATCGAGAGATTATATATATATTCTTTTCAATTAAATTCTATTTTATTTTTATAACAGCGACAGCGACCTCTAGGTGCTTTATATTGTAAAAAGCTACAATAATTCAGAGAAAACCACAAGCATCATATGCTCCCCAATGAGAAAACATTTTGGCGACAGTCAGGAGGAAAAACTCCCTTTTAAAAGGAAGAAACCTCCAGCAGAACCAGACTCAGGGAGGGGCACCAGTTAGGGGAAGGAAGGACAAAGACAAGCAGTAAAGAGAGCCATTCTGGTAAACCTTCTAAATTTCTGCTAAACCACTTGGTAGAGGATATTTTGAGCCCCTATATATTTCTGAAACATTTACAGGAAGTTAACTTAACCTGTTTAAGCCATCTCTACAGCTTGGTTTTGATCTGTGGATGTCAATCTAGGTTAGTCGTTGACTTTTTCAGGTAGCTTCCTCACAGGAAGTTAGCAATGACTAAAGAATGCAAGAACTGTAGACTCTCTGTGATGAAAATATCAACGTTAGATATATTTGTTTTGATATGGCAAAGTGTCAGATGCTTTAGTGAACAGATTTAAGTAACATGATAACTTAAAAAAAAAAAAAAAACTTTTGTAAGGGTCAAACAATTTTCCAAAAACATACTCTGCCAAATGGTTGATTTGTTCCTTTATGGTAAATTTGTGAGCTGAAGTTAACCCAACTGAAAAGATCTGTTTGCAAAGAAATAAAACTTCTTATGATGATTTATTGGTGTTTATATCATAAATTTAATTGTATTACATGAAATTCTTGCTAAAATAATATCATAAGTATAAATATATAATCATTATAATGATAATGATTTATTTATGAGATAAAAAAAATCTTAAGAACACTTATTTGTGGCCTTAAATCACCAATAAGTGATCATCTTAAACTTGATTAAAAAAATATGAGACTCTTTAAACATACTCTAAATATGGTCAGTGGGTTTTTTTTGTTTAACAAATAATAGATGGACTCCAAAACTTTGTATTTTTTCCACTACTCATTCATGCCTACAGTCGACATATAGGAGATACTGATCTTTCTGGCATACTGGCGCAAGACCCCAAACCCTATGCTATATACCCCAACACTGAGCCTGTTTGGATTTATCTTTAAACTATGCATCTCAGAAGGGGGGTTAGATTGGGCTGTTTATAAGACAGATTGTTCCCTATTGAACAAGAAACAAATATCTCATAAAAGGTTTTTCCTCCAGTTGCTACACCAGGTTCTAAAGCTGACCAACCATAATTCTGCTCCCAACCACACATTGTTTCAGAAGGAGTTGTAGGTACCAAGGTCCTCACAACCACTACCGCGTTTGGGAACAGACATCTGTCACTTCAGTGTGTTACTGCCCCTCTCCAAGGGCTTTGCAAATCCCAGAAATACAATATGTTCTTTGACTTGAATCCACACCACAACCAAATACCACTAGAAATAAAGGGGATCTAATTTCAAATTTCTCTAATTTATGAATTATGTCATGATTTAAATCTGGTCAGTTTTGTGAACCATGCAGTTTTTATTTTATTCTCAGTTCTGTTTTTTCTGCTTGTTCTGTTATTTTCCTCTGGAGACGATTTTATGTATGGATGTTGCTATGAATTGCTTCGATTGCTTGTTTTCTTTGTTGTTATTCTTCTCATTCATGAAAAAAAAATAGAAACAGCCTTTCCAGCAATGAAAAAGCATCACCCCTGTGGGTTTCCAGTTGTGCTAACATGACCAGTCAGCCTTTTAACATGATTTACTCAGTGTGGTTTTGCAAGAGGCGTGAAGTTTCTCTTTGTAGTTAAATATTTAGATATTGGACTAACCTCTTTGGGCCTTAGGGGGTTACTAACAAAGAAGTATGCAAGAGGCTTACAATGTGGCTTAATGCCTTATTGTGTGTTATTATACATAATTATATATAATTATATGCGACAGCTATTAGTTTTTCAGTATATTTACTTTACATATGAAACAAAATAATACAGGGGAGAGATGCATACAAAATTCTCCTCTGTGTATTATTTACTTCTAATTTTGTACATAAATCTTACCAGTAGAGTTGATTAGTGTTCAGTGATGTGCTCTGAACTCTCCACCACAACAGCAGACAAAGATTTCAGAGGACAGATGAAACAAATCCTGCCTACCTTTGTGCGTCAGCAGAGCATCGTCCAAGAATTCGGCGGTGGGTCTAAAGTGCACCGAGATGTCAGCATCAGGGAAGTCGTCTACTTCAATGCCCATGTACTTAATGTTCATGCCGGCGTAAAAAGACTCGTTGGTGTAGACTCCTGTACCGTGAGCTGTGTTCAGGATGTGTGTGATGCCCATTCGCTTCAGACGGGCCTTATTCACAGCAACAGACCTGGGGGGGGAGGGGGGGGGGAATCTGTCTTTCTGTGTGTAAAATGACCCATCCAAACTTTCAAGCAAACAGCTTTACTAAAAAGCCTCTGCAGAAAATGACACCTGAGGATCATCACACTCTGGAGAAGAGCAGGGAAATAAACTTTGGAATAGGCCATCTATCACCCTGTTCTGGAGCTTTCAACCACATCACACAATATTTATCAGCTACCAAGGTTGTTTCAGTTAACATGGAACATTTTTCTGAGCACTTTTTGGATTTTTAATAGACCAAAAAATGGTTGGATAAATTCACTAATAAAGACAGCTTGACTCACACAAACCTCTGGAACAAGCTGTTAAGTAGACGGTTAGGACTGTTAGATAGAACTTTATTAATCCCTCGGGTGGGTTCCTCCGGGAAATTCGATTACTTGTTTATCGCAGATGGATCAGAAAATGGGCTTGATAAAATCAATTAGAAGAGGAAAGTCTGTTTTAAGTCAATGATGAGGTGGAATTTGTCTCATATTTGGAAGGATTTCTAGTTATTTATTTCCAGCTGTCCACTATTAGATTAAAGAAAGAAAATTATGAGAATTTTTATACATTTTTTAATCTTGTGCCATTGCATGTAATGGGTACTTGCCATGAAAGCAAGAAAATTTGCAAAACCATTCAAAATCCATAAAAATGTAACAGAACTTTCTGTGAACCCTTACTGAAATCTGAAGTTGAACTGAAGTTCATCTTCCAGCACAGATTTGTCTTCTAAAATATCTGTGCCTATGGTCCGGAACTAAAAATAATTCTCTATGATAACTTGTGGAAAAAGAATTTAAACCAAACGAGAATGCACTGACTCACTTTTCGGCAATGAAGATGTTGGGCCACACTTCATCCACGGGATTGATGGGAGCCTCTAGGCGGTCCTGCACCATGGCTCTCTGGATGTCCAGCACACAGGGGGTGTTGTAGGGGCTGCGGTCATCGATCATGTCCCTGACACGGTTGTAGAGATCTTCCACCATCAGCTGCTCAGCGGTTTCCAACATGGACTCTGGGATGGACTCGGACCGCACGCCTCGAGGTGGCAACTCTGAGGAGGTAAGATAGTAATAAACATGATGGATGGATTTCTTGATTGATTTTGTTGTATTATATTAAGAAATTAATGTAAGAAGCAAAACCAAAGCACTGATTGCTATTGAGTGTTGGGACACTCAGATGCTTTGTAAACCTTTTCAGACCCATATCTGGCTGTACTTGAAGGTACAAATCTACCTTGAGGCACAAGATCAATAATTTTAGGTTGATTCTCAACATTGAGTTTTTGCTTTTTTGGTAATACTATAAGAATTAAAAAAAAATAACCGCCAGAAAGCTGAACTGAAGCTGTAACTGAATTTTGGAACACCCAGTGGCTTTCCATTAAAAGGCCAAATGTAAGATGCCTCTGACCTGCATCTGGTTGGACTTTGGTGATAGAAACCAGGTTCAGTAAAGCTCTATAATTATGATCATCTAATGCATTTCGACTTCCCGGGGCCGGGTTAACAACCACTGCCTCTGGTGCTGTTGGCCTAAAGGGTGTCAGTGGAAATTATGGAAACAAAGAGGACAGGGGGAAGGCATGTTAGGAGGCACTGAGATGTTGAAGCAGAGAAGAATTCATAGATGAAGGTGGACATGCAAAGAGTCTGTGTGACACAGAAGACAGGATGAGGAGGTTGAGAGATGAACATCTTCAGGTATGCTACAGAACAAATCCAAGTATTTAGGATCAAAGATTTTGAGTAAAATTACTCCAACTGTTATGTTTGGTCATTTGTTTTGCGTCTTCCTAGATTGTCTCTGTTGCTACTTCCCACCTTATTTTGGTAATTTGCCTTTGGTTGTTTTATTTCCTGCTGTTTAGTTCTCTTTACTTTCTTTTATATTTCTGCTCTGCTGCATGTGATTTCTCTGATGGTCTCTTTTCCTACTTGTTTCCCCCCATGCCCCTGTTGGCTGCTCTTATTTCTTGGATTCATATTTAGTTTGGAATATTCGAACCTTCCTGGAATTTATCGTTTATGGTTTACTGTGAAGATGAATCAGCTTAGGATTAAGAAGCTTTTGTTCAGAGCTCCTGCGTTTAGCCCCACTCCCCTGTGAAATCATAACAGCTATGCCACTCCTAAAGGACATACAGGAGTTTAGTGTGTGCACAGCTTCAGCATGCCATTAATGCAGAAACAGGTCACTGCAGCTGTCCTCATCAGCGGTCATCTTCCTCCCTGCAGATGAAACCCGTTTTGATCATTAGGCTGCCTTTAATGCGGTCCAACTTAAGAGGAGAAATTCGATGAAGCCACGAATCTGGGATGCGTCACATTAAGCTAATTTCCTCATTCCAGTGGATCACATCTCCATGTAACAAGATGAAGGAGCAAAACATGGATTGGCTGTGATTGAAGACTGTTAAGCCACATTAGTCTTCATTGCTTCACACACTGCATATGAACAAGGAGTGAAGAGAGACAGAGTCTGACCCCTGCTCAGTCCTCATCTGCCCTTGAATGACTTTTGAAAGTTCAGTACGGCTGGATAAAGAACAGAGAACTTCATCTGATTGTGGTTTATTATTAATCAGTTAGAATCCCCCCAGAGCTTTGCAAATACAAATCAAATTTCAGATTAAGGCTGTTGAGGAATCATGATATAAAAGCTGATTTTATTTTATTTATTTATTTAGCCTGTAAACAGGCATCTGATGTCTGCTCTGTACTTTTCATGAGTAGTTTATGATATATTTATATTTTTTGCCATTTTTGTTTATTTGTTATTAAGTAAAGGAAGCTTCTGTGTGATCATTATTCTGCTGCGGATTACATTTTGGATTAGGTCCGATTATCCTGTTGGTCTGCTCTTTTAAAAAATAAATATCTGCACATCAGGATTCATTGGCCAGGTGTTTTACTCCTTCCAAGTGCATATAAAATCCACTCAGAAGGTCTGATATTTCTTTACTTTAGGGCTTTGTTAGGCCTGTTTACTTTATAAGGGTCTACATGGGTCTGTCTCCAGATCAGACTTACACATCATGCTGAAGCAAGGCAGCAGAATTTTTCCAAGAAAATGTAATTAACAGTAGCTTGTTTAGAATCTTAATAAAATATGTAAAGGGCAGCTTGAGCCTGTTTCCTGTGTCATCTCACCCTCGTTGATGATCTTCTTGGCAGCGATGGCTGACGAGAGGTGGATGGGCTCCATGAAGATGCTCTCAGCGTCAGACCCAGAGATCATGGAAAACCTGGACTCTGAGGTCATGGAGAAACTGGGAGGCACAGACAGAGAGGTTATTATTCATGAGCACTGCGTGACTGAAAATAAGAGCCTAATGCGTCAGCTGGCACTGTTCAATCAACAATGTTGATTGTGTTAAATGTAGTTAATGCATGAGTGTATAAAATGAGGCTGAGGCTCCAGCTTTATATTTTCTTTACTCCTTTACACCCTTCTGACTTTTGAATTCTTTGATGTCATTTCTGAATGAGAAAAGGTTCACTTGATTTATTTAATCTAAATCGCTTTATAATAAAGTGTTCTTACTCTGATCAAGAGCTCCTCCATCAACTGTAGTTGATGGAGGAGCTGTTGAAGAAGTTTTTGAAGAATGTAACTTTTGTATTTTAAGGTTAAGCTGAACTAAATAACTAAATGTATTTTCTGGAATCTAAAGAATGTGATAGAAATATGTTAGCTGAGACAAGAAAAGAGCTCCAGTACACCCATCAAGGTTGCAGAACAGTGACACAATCTTCAACATCTATTATTCACAGCTATGATCAGAAGCTCACATAGACTTATGAATGTGGTGGTGATTTTGACATTTTAATTGTTTATTTTAACAATTGTACAGCATACATATTTAATGACTTTAAAAAACAGACTTGGGTGCAGAAGGTTGAATTTATTTTGGATTTCTGTAATCCACATAGTCAAAAGTATATACACAGACTGAAATATAAACAGACACTTACATCTTTTAATGTAGTTCTAAAGATTCTGCATTGTCTTTTTACTTTGCAAGGCCAAGGCCTATTAACCTCTTATGAATGGTCATTGATTAACCTCAGCTGCTGGGTTTATCTTTGCCAGCACTAAATTTTTAAGATTGGGCTTAAAACCTTCCATTTTGATGAAGCTTATAAATTTAGTTAGGGCTGAAGACTGGTCGAATATACAAGGCGAATTATGCCAGAGGCTTTTGACCCTGTGTGGATAGGAGAAAATCCAAAATAAACTGAAACCTGTCCACCCAGTTCTTGTTTTTGAAGTCAAGAAAGATGCATGCTGTAAAATCATTCCACACCAGAAAAAGAACAGTTCAAAGAAATAATTGAAATTCCCAAATTATCATGACATTCATACCCAGTGTGAGTGATGTAGAAGTATAGCTTGCATAAAGTAACTATGGACACATGGATTCCTGCCTATTCCATTTACACAAAAATGTATAAAAACTAAAAACCCTTCATGAGTCCCAGGTGTTGCTGCAATATACAACTGCACCAACAATGTACTTTTAATTTACTTTATCAGTGTAAAAAAGTTGAAGTATGGCTTCTGCAGTATAAAGGATATAAGTGTTGCGTAATTCCATTACAGTCCCATAAGAGCTAAGCAGGAGCTTGGAAACCAGACTTCACCTCTAGAGGAATGTGAGACACTTCAAAGAGGTGCTTTATTTTAACTGAAGGTGGACTGAGCTAAAGTGATGAACAAGGAGTTGGAGGCGAGGTATACAGAGGACCTGCCTGCTGCAAATGTCAGAAGTACATTTACTTTAAAATACAATCAAAAGAAAAACTGCAATCAGACATGAAAGTTTGGTTTGACTTTCACAAGTTTTAAAACTACTGCAGCGTTCATGAGAGATGTTCTATGTAGTGCCACCTTGCGTGTAAAAACTGCAGTTTACAACTGATTTTACACCCTCACACTGGGGGTATAACAGCTGTCCAAACCACAGTTATTCACTGCCACAGCCGTGTTCATACTTTGGTTTTTCTTTACAGAGGATGAAAAAACACAAGTTTCATCACTTGATTATGAACAAAAATAAACTCTACTATTCTGATTTATTTCTAATTTGCTTTTCAGTTTAATCAGGGCTCCGCTTATCACAGCACAAGAAGGTGGAATTAAAATACAGTACTGCCAAATCTTCATTTCACTTTGTGGTCTCAGTTTTATAGTATTTTTTTTTAGCAGGATTCAATGTGAAACAGAAAGTTTTTTTCACATCAAAGTGGGCTTAACGTCCTGAATTTTCATGCACAAATTACATTAAATAATTTAAGGCTTCTAATAAAGCAGGCACACATATTTTATTGTATATGTAACTTCTTCAATTTAAGCCATTAACCATGGCTCCAAGCTGTTTGCATGAGAAGGAAACACGCATTAAAAAGAGATTTGTAAAACAGGAAACAAGCTAAATATGGCATACATATTTATAGCTCTTATTTTTTCATGTGTAATGAATTACTTAAGACATCTTTGGACCATGATGAGAATCTCCCGTTCCACCACATCCCAAAAGTGCTCTGTTGGATCGAGATCTGAATGTCATGGCAGAAATCAGTCTTATCAGACCAGGCAACATTTTTCCAGTCCTCTGTGGTTTACAGTGTGGTCTTCTGCTGTTGTAGTCGATCTGCTTCAAGGTTTGACATGTTGTGCATTCAGAAATTCTCCTCCACATATCTTGGTGATAACGAGTGGTTATCTAAGTTATGGTTGCCTTCCTATCAGGTCAAAGCAGTTTGATCATTCTCTTCGGACTTCTGACATCAACAAGGCATTTTTGCTCTCTTTACGGGATCATGGTCTGAAAAACCCCTGAGATAGTTATGTAGAAAAATCCCAGTAAATCAGCAGTTTTACTCCTGCTATTTTCAAAATCACTTAATTCCTCTCCTCCCTCATGCTCATTCTGATGCTCAGCTTTAAGTTCAGCATGTCGTCTTGAGCGTGCCTGGACGGAGTTGCATTTGTGGGGTTAGCTGATCAGATATTTGTGTTAATAAGCAAATCTGCAGATCACAGTAGATAGCTGCCCCTCTCTGAGGAGAAAAGGGAATTTTTCCTTCCCACAGTCACCAATGATTGCTAGGGGTTCATCTGATTGTTGGGTTTTTATCTCTATGTATTATTGTAGTTCACCTTACAGGCGACTTGAAGCAACTGTTGTTGTGATTTGGTGCTGTATAAATAAAATGGAATTGAATTGAATTAAACAGGTGTACCTAATAACGTGTCAAGGAAGTGTAAATGCATTTAAATGGGGTAAAGAGAACATTTTACTGGGAAACTACACAGTAATAGTTTTGCAGTGATACAAAACCTGTAAAAATGGAAGATTTGATTTAAATTTTGAACACTGAAGCAGGAATTGTGCAGTGTTTTCATGTTTGACAGAATCTGTTAATTTCCCAGTCAGTAAACCTGAGTCTGGTGTTCTGTGTTTAAAGCTTGGCTCTTACTTTGGGGAGGAACAGCGAAGGTAATGAGATTGGACTCCGCGGACGCTCTTTTCCTCCTCTTCTTCCTTTCCATCAGGTACCATCTGATCACCTCGCTCTCCATGTTCATTGGCCGACGCCATGGCAACCAATATGCCTCCTTCCCTTGCTTCTGGTGAACCTGGATCACTACTGACAGAAGAAAATAAAAAAATGTGCTGTTTTTCTCTTTAGAGGCATCAACAAAATAAAAGCATGCTTCATCCTCACTGACTCTCAACTTTTTTCCTGTAACTTGTTCTATGTTTTCACTACTTTATAGATCAATTTAAATAAATGAATAACACGTACATGAGTACTCTCTAAAACTTCTTGACGAAAGTGTGACACCAGACATTTAATATGATGCTAAGTCTATGTTTTTGTCAACAGTTCAGCTTTGTCATCTGAGTTAATGCCAAAGTTTAATGAAAAAAAAAAAATAGACAGAAACATGATTTTTTAAAAAGATCAAAATTTGTAATTTATTTTCTTAATACATTTTTTTAAAATAAAATGTATGTATTTAGAACATTAATTAACATTAAATTAGACCATATTTGGTCAAAATTAAGCTAATTTATTATAAAGATATTGTTATATCACAATAATTTGATTGCACGTAAAATATCACAAAAAGGACAAAAAAATTATTTGCACTGTACTAAAATCCCTCCAGTGACTGATATTTTGGTACCTATTGTATTATTAGAGTACTATAGTACTAAAAATATGACCTGTCATGTCTATTTTAATTAAACCCTATCGCAGATTTAAACTACAGAAGTAGACCCACAGTCCTTTAGGGACAGACACATTTTAATTCCAGGTCTACAAAAAGCAAACACACACAAAACAGAACATGAAATGCTGAAAGCCGTGTTTTTGTCAGGGACCTGGGTCTGGGGACCCAGGGTTCTCGAATAGTTGATGGACATATGTATATTTGGTGTTGCTGTCTCTCGTTCTCACTGCTTGCGTGTGTGTGTGTGGATGTGTGTGTATCTGGGAGCACCAGTTTACAGGAGTCTTCAGGCCTGGTGGGTGTGCCCTGCAAGGTGGCTGGCCACACCTGAGGAAATGACCACACACACACCTGCAGCTGATCAAGGCTCGTCGGAGGAGCTACTTAGGAGTGTGGCGGAGCGCTCTCCGGCGCTGGATCGTTGCGTGACTACCCATCAGTGTTTTCAACATATCAGTGAGTGTAAGCCCGCCACAGTTTGAAAGTGTCTAAAGTCTGCCTCTGTTATTTCTCACGGGGAACGTGGAAACGAGAGGGCAGCAAGCACGGGGTGCGTGAACACTTGGAAGCGAGGACACAGAGCACAGACACTGGGAGGAAGACACGGCACGGGAGTCTGGGGTGCACAGGGATTTATTTTTGTGCGATTATTTACTTCACTGTAAATAAATGTACTGATTTCATTGAAGAGTCCTGCTTTTGTGGTCCCATTTTTCCACGTTCCCACGGTTTGCCAGCGCTAACAGTGACAGTTTTGATGTGTTAACTAATTATAGAGAAAAGTAAAAAATCACAGTGGTGTAGTGGTCATTATGTGTTCAGACACACTCCTCTCCCCTACATTAGCTACATGAGGTTATATCTACAAATCGGTATCTGTGCAGTTACTGGCAGTATTGACCAATATTGGATCAATATCAAAATATACAGCATCGCACAGTACTACTCTAAATGATACTTGGATAAACACTGATTGGCTCTAAGTGGAACTGATGGTGTTAAACACAAAAGGAAAACTCAGATTTCTAATTGCCCTGCTCTCATTAAGCTCAACATATGTAGCTTGAGTTTATGTCAGTGACAGCGATTAATAATCAGCCTGAAGGGAGGTCAGATTAAGATTTAAGAAGTCTGATTTTTTCTTCTTGTTTTTCTCTCAGCTGTGATTACAGCAGAAATGAATCAAAACACCAAATATTCTTTCAGTTATATTGATCGACAGTCAGTGAGGGTCAACAACAGGCAGCCATGACTAAGATACTAAGCAATCTGACAGAGCCTCATGTTGCTATAAGTGTGTGTGTGTGTGTGTGTGTGTGTGTGTGTGTGTGTGTGTGTGTGTGTGTGTGTGTGAGCTGAGGCCTTCCAGCAGGTCTATTTTTAAGGCGGTGACAGCTGCCTCAGCCTGCAGGCCTCACAGCAGCGCTGAGACCTAACAGCTCTGAGCCTTAAACAGCAGCAGAGGAAGAGCTGCTCTCAGATCAGATCAGATGTGTGAAAATTCTGAAATAATAAACAGGACTTCAGCTGCATAGAAAACAGCCTCCCGCCTCCTACCTGTGTCAGTGTGTGTGTGTCTGAGAGTGAGTATGTTTTCCTACCTCCGTCTGAAAGGTGCTCCTCTGAAGCCGACTCCGACCGCTCTGACACAGCCTCCTAAAGTTAGACCCTCTCACCTCCCCCCGCCCTGGACCGCCTGGCCAGTGGAGGCCCTGACACCTGACACCAGACCTGTGGAGTAACTGAGTACTCTTACTCGAGTACACATCCACAACATGATTATCATGTCTCCTTCCCTCCTTCTACCTTTCCTCCCTTGTCTTTTTTCACATACTTCTTCTTTCTTCCTTGATTCCTTTGGTTTCTTTTCTCAGTCCTTTTCCATCTCTCCTCTTCTTTTCCACCTTTGTTTCTTTATTTCCTGCTCATTTCCTCCTATCTTTTAAACTGATCTCCCTCCCACTGCCTTTCTTCCTGCATTTCCTTCCTTTTCTTTAGTTTATTCCCTACCAACAAAAATTTGGTTGGGGTATTGTGGTGGTAATTTCATCTATCTCGGTCTATTACTTCTGCATTACATGTAAAATTCGGTATTCTTAATACTAGCAATGTTGATTCTTGTGAAATAAGGAGATAAGGTCAGCAAGCCCACTTTCATATTAAATCCTTCTTAAAGACATATTTTTTATAGGTGAATTTTATAAGAGTTACTTCTATCTATCTACCTTTTCTGTGAAAAGATAGATAGGTTACATCTGATAAGCGTATGATAACTTGTTTTTCAAAAGGTCTTATATGTAACAAAGTTACATTGTTGCATTAGAAAACTTTATTACATTTATGTTGTAGATACATTGTACAGTACATTGTATTCATTTTCTTTAAAGTAACAATGTTACAATGTTGTCACATCATCAGCAATGCTGCAAGCTTATCAAATAATGACCAAAAACATCATAAAATGTGTTTGGAGGTCAGTTTCTTTTTAATTTATTCATGACGTTGTTGCTTCAGAGCTTTCCTTTTATTGAGTCCTTTTCTTTCTCTCCTTTCTTTATGCTTTTTTTAAACCTTTTCTTTCTCCTGTAGTTTCTTTCTTTGTCCTTTCTCTCTACTCCTCTGTTGCCCTCCCCTTTTCTTCACTTAGTGTTTTTTCCTGTATTCTGGTTTCAGACAGCAGGTAAACTCTCTGCGTTATAGTCACTCGGCATGATAACACGCTGGCTTTGAAACACAGGAAACAAAGCTTCTAAAAGAAAGGAAAAGGAAGAAATAAAAACTCCACACTGATGTATCACTGGACTTCAGCACAGAAAACAAGTGATGACTGCCTCCCTGTCCTTTAACCACATGACTAACCATTTCAGTGCACAGAACCGTTTATTTTTCTGTTTTTATTTTTGCTTTTGTAACACGACCTCCCGTAGAAAGCTGATTTTCTCAGTCAATGGTAGGAACTGCAGTCTCCCAGGTCTCTGTGTGTCTGTGTTTGTGTGTGTCTGTGTTTGTATGTGTCTGTGTTTATCTGCAGTCAGCTGACAATCATCTGGACTATTTATAGTCTGAGAATGCAGCTAATTTAAGTCACACACACTCACACACACACTGATATTATGAGCTCATTATTTCGAGTTTAAAGGCTTACAAAATGAATTCTAATTACTGGATGTTTCAGCAGATCAAACTGAATTTAAACTCCTCTTTTCCCATGAGAGTCTATTTCCACTTCACGTGATGTGTTTCTACTTGGTCTCATTAGATTAATAAGATACACGAGTCTTCCTGCATGCATGTAGAGCTAATTATGGAAAGACTTTATTTACTGTAACTGCTGAATAAAAACCAGGAAAAGCTCTTGGATAAAATATTATAATAATCACAATTTCAGAGTCTGCCTGTGGTGATTTCTAATCCAGCTGTTTTAAGCAGGAACATCAACATTAATACGATTATAATTTTCTGCTTCTGCAGATCAACTCTTTATCATTTGCTACAAAATTAATGATTTTGCAGACATTGATCTTCACACCACACCGTCCAGTCCATTACAGGGGTGACACACACACACAGACAGAAAACCTACGGCCAGTTCAGGGCCTTTTTTTCTGCCTGTGTCCTTAAAATCAGTCTTGAAGGAAACCCTAAATGACGCTATAGGATAGAGGAGGATTGGCAGAGGAGCTGTGACTGAGATCACATAAGTGTTTTTAACCCTCTGTGTATAAAGTGGTGTGAGATACAGCTCCGCTGTAGTATGGCAGGAAGGGACAAAGCTGCTATATAAGATGATAAACTGTGAGGTTGAGCTCTCTGCTTTACTGTCATGCTCTTATTTTGAAAATGTTGGTCCCTTTTATAATTGAGTCAGTATAAAAGAGCCTTTCCTGGGTTGACTTTTCCTGTTTCTTCTTTTCTTGGTTTCACCATTTTTCCCATTGTTTTTTAAACTTTGCTTTGCTTTCTTTGTTTTCCCTCTTTTGTAAGGTTTTCACCCATGTCCAAGTGTTTCTATAGTCCCAACTCCCCACCTGTCCTCCTGACTGTTTACCCTTCTGTGGATACCTGGATTGCAATTTTATTTATTTATTCAGTAAAACCAAACCTTCTTTCTCTTTCTATCAGCATGTTTTTGTGTTTAATTCCTCTCTCCCATCAATGCCTCATAACACGAAAGAGAAAAGAAAAAAAAAAGTTAAAATTTCATAATAGCCTGAGGTGTTCGGCTGGGAATGATGATCACGGCGTCCCTTTGTAACCATGGTTACTCACTCTTGCATACCTGTGTGCACAGTTTAACAGAAGGAACAGAAACACTGTGCTGCTGTTAACACTGACATTACTCTGAGCAGCAGGCATGATTTCATGGTGACAGTGTGACAGACATGGATATTTCTCACTGTCCTCTGAAGTTTCCTGTAATAACTTTGTTGTGAGTAATGAAGTTATTTTTCAATTAGGCCTAAGTGAGAAATTGGACACTGGAGAAGTGTGTGAATGTCTGGCTCGGTGCGTCACAGATTGCACTGAGCCACAGTGAGATTACAGTGGGTCCGAATTCACCCTCCTAAGTTTGTATCTGAGGCAATGTCCATGTGTGCTGTAGCAGCGACAGATCCTCTGCCTCCTCTTGCCTGGGCCTTGTATATTTCTTTTTTTCTTCTTTCTTTTTTCTTTAAAAAAAAGCTTCTGATATATAGTTGAAGTGCTTGATCTAGTTAGTCACCACAGCTGCTGAGACACAACACTTACAGCTTACATAGCAATGCTATGTTGGATCTGCTGAAAGGATGCTGATTAAGAGGCTAAATAGAAGAAAAGTGCTGCTAATCAAATGTACATAATTAGCAGCACTAATGATTGATGAAATCTTCCCAGGAGTCGAAGTCCCAGCAAATTTACCCCTAAGTCAGCCCATGGGCTACATCTCAGATGCTACAGACCTCATAATCAGAAAAAACGACCAAGTATGACTTGTTTGAAAGGATTTCCAGGTATAAGCCACTTCTCGCTAAAAAGAACATGGCAGCTTAAATACTTGAATACTTATAGAATAATATCCTTTAAACATATGAGCCCAAAGTGGAGTTGTCACTGAGCTGACCATGAACTCCTCTGTATACCAAAGTATTCTAGAGTCAAATGTGAGGACTTCTGTCTAACAGCTACAGCTTGGACCAAACTGGATGCCAAGCACAGCAGAAAATGTACAACAGAATGGCTGAAAAAGAAAAAGATAGAGGCCCAGTCAAAGTCCAAATGTCAACCTGATTGAAATGCTGCCGAGGGACTTTAAGAGGGCTGTGCATAAATGAGTGCATACACACCTCCATGAAGCAAGAAGAGAGGGTCAAAATTCCCCCATGACCATGTGAGAGACTGATAAAGTCAAACATTGAATGATGAATTCAGTTTATTGCAATTAAAGGGGGTTCCACGAGCTACTGAATCATAGAGCGTTTGCCACAGGACTGCAAAGAAATCTTTCTTTTTCACATGACTGTGACAATATAAACAGCTCCAGGAATACTGTCATGTTGAGATCATTAAATGCCTGCTTTAAAAAACAAACAAACAAAAAACAGTGGGTAAATGATGGAGCTTTGCCAACCAGCATATTTAATAAAAACAACAACAACAAGGAAGTCTCCTTAAGTAGAACACCTACTTAACTCCTTAACTCCTGGTGTCTGATTGTATCTCTGGTGGAAGGGACTGTGACTTACCAAAGAGCCATGTGCTCAGACTGAGGAATGAAAATGGAGCATCCAGGGAAAACTCGAGCAGTCAGTGGACTTTCACACATGACACATTTGACTCTCATGAGAAGCCACTGTTTTCTCTTAATTTCACATTATTTATTTTCTCCTATTTTTATTTTTAGCTTCTTTTGGTGTTTGGTTCCTTTAGGCCTGTTACAAAATAAAACTTACGATAAGCCCAGTTCCACCTAAAGTAAGCCTAGCTCTTTATTCTAGGCATTTATAAATGATATATTGACAGTTCATTAATATTTAGTAACCATTTATCTATCTTAAATAAGTTGTTGATCATCACAAGGACAAGAAGATATAACTCACATAAGAGGCAGGACAGAACCAAATCCAGTTATGCTGACAGGTAACTACAATTTGGACACATTAGTGAGAAACATGAGAGGAAATAAACCAGAATGATTATTCTTGGAGCAATCACGAATCACTCCGTTTTATCAACAATCTCAAACAGTTTTGATTTAAAGGTGTGTGCCTTAAGAATGATGAAGCCCACACACTTAGAAGCTTTTAAACTCTTTATTTTATTGAAGAGTAATCGAAAGTGCTTTTGTCTAGACACAATGAAAGGTGAAACTGTAACTAACACTGAGCAGGTTTTGTACATGCTCCACACAGCACACATGTGCAGACACTGTAGGTGTTCACCCATCAACCATTTTTGCTCACATTAAAAGATTTCCAGGTGTGTAGGAGTGGCACGTTGGCTGCTTGAGAGTTCAACACGACAGAGGAATAGCAAACAAATAGTACTCTGTGAGAAAAGGCACGTACAGGCACAAGAAGAGGTAACAGCACGACGTCTAACTGCAACATCCACAAGAAAAAAAAAAACACGGTGACGGCACACTTCTCAGTGTCAGAGCTAACAGGGCAGCGGTGTTTACATCAGTGTACAATGACAAGAGTTTTATAGATAGTGGTCCACTTCCAACACGTCCATCAGGGTCAGTTTTTTATCCTCAATGAATCCACCACAGATGACATGGCATATCTACATAGCTCAACTTGGTCTTGCAGAAATACATGACATGACTACAAACATCATGTGATTAATGGTAGCAGTAGAATAAAAGTCACATAACACCTCAGAAGGGTAAGGTGGTAGAGCAGCTCCCAAGACTGTCAATGAGGAGAGCGGGGTTTTTGTCCCATGTTGGACAGTAATTATTGTTTTCTTTCTCAGTCAGTGTTATGGTTAAGTCAGCCAGACCTCACTGTAGGAAATCAGCCCTGTACTTATACCCAGGAGGTCAAACACTACATTTTTGTCAAAACTTAACTCCTTCTACCTTCTGGTGCTGGTGCAGGTTCTGTGATAGTGACTTTTAAGAACTAACCCACATTTTCAAGAGTTTGAGAACTTATAGTTTTATAAGTTTATTGGGGTAATACTGAGCAGAAGTTTGGGTACTTTCCATTGGAAGAAAAATAATTCTGTGGGCTGAACCTGTTAATTATTGTTGCCTTTCTTATGGTAGCCCTCCCAGAGCCACTGGCATTAGGGGGTCCAGCTATGGGCTCAGCAATTGGGTGGAACTGTTCTCCTTTTGGTGGAAATGCATAAAAACAGGTCTAGATTAGGCACCAGCACCATATCTGTGGAAAAGGAGCAACAGATAAAACCAGGATTTTATTCTCAGGGCTGTGGTTTGATAGAAATAGTAATAATTACGGTGGGTGTAAATTCTGACTCATCACATGTGGATGCTTATAAAAAAAACCCCATTGGGGTCACATTTAAAGGCTCTTCTAAGCATTATTTTTAAACAAGAAGAATTATTGTTTTATTAGTTTAAGTCTGTCAAGATATCATCATCATGTTGGAAAAAGACTTTTTAATAGAATTAACCAGTAAGTACATGTAAAACTCTCTGGTAACCATGGCAACAGGATAGGAACTCATTGCTTTCCACTGCTAAAGTGTGATTTCGTGGTCATTTCATGTATTTCTGTGTCCTGAAACAGCTAGTGGGACACCAATGGCAGCCATTTCGACAATAACAAGGTAGAAATTATTAGTAAGCTACAGAACCCACCTCAACACAGTGGTTACAGCATTTCTCTGAGGCTTAAGGAATCAAAAATCACCCAGTGTGTCCAGCTGGTAAAATGCTACTGGCTTTTCTTTGGTGGCATGTTTGGCACTCTGATGCTGGGAAAGTTTTAAGACATTCTGAAACAGCCAAATAATTTCATGATATTGTTGGGCTTGAATTTCAGGATACTGACTGGTCAAATCCTTCCCAGGGTGTCTAGGATATAAATTATGGAAGTGTTTGGACATTCAGAAGTAAGACTGGTACATCAAGAGGCCTTATGTCTTAGACACATTACAGGTATTGTTCATCCCATTGGTCTGAAGAATAGTGCTAGAACAGCTTTCTAATTTTAGCTGTCATTACAGTCTGGAAATAGAGTAAGATCACCTTGCACCAAAGATCAGCCAGCAGCAGATGGACAGATTGGATTTGCTCTTAAAAATATCCTTCTTTTTCAACCAACTCTTTGTATTTAACCCCTGACGAGTCCTCAGACTCAGTGAATACTCTTTGAATTCACTGGCCTAAATACAAAATGTAATACTGCAATTTAAATGCATGCACTGATTCTCTTTGCTCTGATTTCCAAAATATGTCACTTCTATCCAAGAAAATAAAGAACACGCTACCTGAGGGTGGTCTTTCATCATTTCAAAAAATATATATAACACTTTTTGTAATAGTGTTATTTTTTAATCCTGACTGAAACCATCTGTTATGAAAATATATATTATTGTGTAATAGTCCACAGGGGGAGGGCTTTACCTTATTGAATATTCTCTGGAAACTAAAGAGATGTGGCCAGAGGTAGAAGTTTGTTAATCCTGTGAGGTCTCAGTGATTATACTGATGCTTAGTGATTACAAAGTCATTTTGTTATTATCCCAATTCCCAAAAGTTACAGCAATCAGAATGCCTTTTGCTTCTCTCCAAAATATAGGGTCCTGACTGAGACCTCACAAAGTTAAACATACTGAGTACAATGAAAAGAAATTCACAGTTTCTGTCTTCCTGAGGGAGTGGAGTTACTTTTCCTTGATTCCTTTTATTTCTGGAATAAATCTCTAAATAAATCTGTTGGGACTCTGGACTGAAAATGTAAAAGGTTCCTCCTCTGAAGAGAAACAGGTGTTCTCATCTGCCACGTCCAGCTTCTTCGCGGCAGCCAGCTTCATGTCGTACCAGCAGTGTTAGTTTAACTTCAGGGCCAAGCCTTTCCGTCACCCACATATATATATATATAGCTATATATATATATCTATATATTAATTCTTTTATATATATATTTATATTTGTTTATTTTTTATTTTTTTCCTCCCCAGACTGGGACACCCACTGAAATGTGCCAGACTCACATTCTGAAAGTGATGCAGAGTGTGATGCAAATATTCCCCTACAAGGCTGGCACATTTAAGTACAACACAATGGAATAAGTTGATATCCTGGACATGAAGATTGCCAGCTGGTAGAGTTTGATATTTACAGCTTTGTAACATATATGTGTAATATGCATCAGATGTTGCTTTAATGACACTGAAAGAGAAAACAGTGGGTTGAAAGTTAAACATACCCCGTAAATCAAACACCCTTCAACATCAGATTGCACTTTTTCCTGAGAAGACATACAACCCCGAATGAGAAGCTTTGGGGAAAAGCAGTGAGTGGTAATGTGACATTTATATTCTTTTATTTACAGTTACGCTTCCTCAAGTTTGATGAACTCCATTACCCATAAATAGGGCTCAGTGTTAATCTCATCAGGAAATCCAGCTTTTGTGGATGACGTGCTTGCATGTATTAATTTAGTCTTGATTTTTTTTCTCTTAACTATTGATTTCTTTGATTTTAGCTCTAGCATAGTGCATGTGAAGCTTAAAATTTAGCCAAGTGTCTTTGAAATTATGAGTTTCAATACTGTGAGGGCCCAAATGTTGGTCATCGAAACATAATGTTCTTTATTGCATCAGTATTGTTGGTCCATAGTCTGTTAAATGGTTTCCAATACTAGATCAGGATTTTAGCAAGCTAAAAAAAAGGCTCTTTGAGCCTGCAGGTTTACTTCCTGTTGTTAAGTCAACCAGGTGCTCTTCTTCTTTGAAGCTTGAATGGTGTGGAACAGAACAGTATCACTTTCCAGTCAAACCAGCAGGTTACAGGAGATTTTACTTTGCATATTTTAAAAGTCTCTGCGTTAGACGCATTTTCTCAAAGTTTATGGATCTCCTTCCTGTGACTCAGCCACTGTTGTCAACAGCAACAGGCAGCAGAGGGACAGCCGCCTCACTCTTCTCAGAGTTCCCACCATCATTCTTCCTAGTTTGGTGGTTGGTTACCTTCTTTTTCTCCTCCTTCTCTGCAGGATCTAAATTGGCCCTTGGGAGAGGTGGGAACTCCCTGCAGTATGGCGGCGGCAAGCATGGCACTAGATGCACCTCACCACTTTCATTTAAGAGCTGGACACAGGTGTAGAAGTCCTGCGGTGAGGGGCTGGTACTGAAAGTGAGGTCTGGAGTGGGGATGGTGTTGGAAAGGCTGGGATGTTCCATCATGCTGTAGTCTGTCCCAGGCAGTGATACGATCTCTGGCATCGGCCACGGGGAAGGAATACTCAGAGGTGGGGTGAAGGCTTCAGTGGGTAAAGAGCAGTAAGGTGGCACACTCTGCACGTACGAGTTTGGGTTTAGAGCTGTGAGCTGATGGCGGGCGGACGCTTCTGAGGGTGCCGGGTTGCAGGGAACTATTAAGGTGTCCCTCTCTGATTCTGTAGGGTTGTGTGCGTCGCTGCTGTGCTTCGGTGTGGTGAGATAGATGTCATCGGCGCTCACGTGGTCCCAGACTTCCTCAGAGTAGCTTGGAGGCCTGTAGCTGTGGAAGTTACTGAAGTGACGGTTGATTTCGTCCAAGTTCCCCTTCTGAGGATGGAGGTGGGGATGGGAGGAATAAATAAAGAAAAAATTAATGAACCAATGAGAAATTAAGATGTAGAAGAGAATGGGAAAAGAAGAAGAATGATAAAGGAAATGATAGTAAGGCAAATTAAGAAATTAAGAGCAAGAGGATCAGGAAAGCAAAAGAATGAGAAATGAAAATTAAGAAAAGAGATGAGGAAAAATAGAATCAAAATGTAAATGGGAAATAAGGAAAGTGATAGAAAAAAGAAAAAGAACATGAGGGCAATTTTCAGTGAAAACAGCAAAAGAAGGAGAAACATGAGGGTACAATAAGAAAAAGAGGGGGAGGGGAGATAAAAGCAAACAAATGGAGAGAAGGCAATAAAGGAGCAGAAGTACAAGGTCAGGACAAATGGCTAAAACGCGACCCTGAAAGCAGGGATGCATGCACGCCTCTTACCTTCAGGAGCAATGGGTCAATGCCGATGATCCGTGGCTTTGGAATGGGTGGCAGGAAGTACTCTTTTATTCTGAAGGTGAACGTAGACAGAGAGGAGGTTTGAACATGTCAGTACACAAACAAAAACAACACATTCATCCTCCCACACTGTAACAGTGTGACCCTGAGAAGAGACAAAACCTATCTCCGTTCACTCATTTTGTCCACACTGAGGAGTGAAGCTAATCTTTATTTTTCACAGTGTGTTTCTGTGGAGCCTCTGAAAGGTTCTCATGGAAAATATTATTCTGAACCACTTTCTGCTTTAAATAGGAACTGTTGGTGTGTATTATGGGGCAGTGCAGATATGATAAATTATAGGGAAGAGAAGCTCAAACACATGATTCATGATTCAGTGAAAATATCCTGATCACCTCCTGGTGGCTGTATGTAGTATAGCTCATAAGCCACACCCCCTCTATTTTGTGACTACACAGTCTACAGCAGGGGTGCCCAATCCCAGTCCTCGAGAGCTACCATCCTGCAGCTTTTAGATGCATCCTTGTTCCGTCACAGCTGAATCAAAGGATTGGATTACCTCTTCAGCATGCCATCAAGTTTGGCAAAGGCCTGATAACAAGCCATTTATTTGATTCAGGTGTGACGGAACAAGGATGCATCTAAAAGCTGCAGGATGGTAGCTCTCGAGGACTGGGATTGGGCACCCCTGGTCTACAGTGTCCAAGATCAGGTTAATCCCCAATTTTTATTAGCTTTTCGTTTTGGAAGTTTGGTGGTCTGAAGCATTCAGGTGTATGTTAACACAATGTTAAGGAGGAAAGACATGGGGAATGACCTTGGAGATGTATTTTTTGTGGCCCATCAACCTGAAAATGTTTTTAGGTCATTTTCAAGCTATGTCCATAATTTCTATTGTGAAAAGGATTATTCAAAAAAGACTGATCAACAAGCTGGTTTGAAGGGGTTGCCAAGAGAAAACAACTTCTCTCTATGTTGTTTTCTCTTGCCAAGACAAAACAACATTGCAACACAGCTTAAGTTTGCAGTGATGCATCTGAACAAACCAGAAGACATCCTTTGGGCAGAAGAGACCAAGGTAAAGATGTTTGATCATAATGCACAAAACAGACACAGTGTATCAGCACAAACAATTCATACCAGCTTACAGCATGGTGGTGGAGGGATCATGAGTTAGGCTTGTTTTGCAGCCACAAGTCAATGAGTCAACCATGAGGTGCTCTGTATACCCAAGTATTCTAGAGTCAAATTTGAGACCATCTGTCCAACAACTAAAGCTTGGCCCAAACCGTGTCATTAAACAGGACAATGATCCCAAGCACAGTAGAGAATCTACAACAGACTGACTGTGGCTCAGTCAAAGTCCAGACTTTAACCTGATTGAAATGCTCTGGTGGGACTAGATTTTTTTTTTCATTATGTAGCAATATGTAAAACCTTGAAAAAGGGTGTACTTGCTTTTTACCATGAGTCTTAAATTGACACACATAAAATAGGCAGCTTCACGGCAGCACTAAGCTAGCACACACACATTGAACGAAGTCGGTGTTCCAGCCATAAAAAGTTTTTAATCTTTTAAAGAATTTAGAGTTATCTCTTAGTCAGCTCTTCCTCTGCGTCAGAATTGGATAGTTTAACAATTCCTCTGGAGCTGAACATTCTTTACAACTTTGAAGGTCTTCCTAAAAATGAATCAGTTCAGATGTAAAGAAAATTCTTATTGACAGCTACAAAAACAAGAAGCAGGGCAGCAGTTAGCGTCTTATTTCTACACCTGCAAAATTAAATCCAAAAATCTAAATCAAATGATGCGTGTGTGTGTGTGTGTGTGTGTGTGTGTGCACGCGCGCATGTGTATATGTGGCAAGACAAAGATGGAAACAGATGTGTATTTTTTCTCACCTCTTGCTTTGTAGAACAATACTGAAGGTGATAACAAGCAGAGCCACAACGCCGACTCCAGTCACCAGAATCAGCACCAGCAATTTACCTGCACAGGTAAAACACACCTTGAGTCACCGTCCCTCTCCTCCCCCCCTGCAGCTTTACTCCTTCAGTGACACATTTAATTGGGAAAAGGGATTTTTTTGTTTAATAGAGGAAATCTTTTGCGGTGTTGTGTGTGGGCCTAAGGGGCTTGGACCCACCAATTTAACAAAGAGCCCATCAGCACTGCCTGTGAGAGAGATTTTCCTTGATTTTATGTTAAATGATTATAACAAATACAATTAAAAATAAAAAATGAAAAAAGACTGTTGTTTTCCAATCTTTGAAGGTAACATTTATTAATTTATCATTCAAACCAAGCAAGCAGGGATTATTCAGCAGAGACTCAAGAAACTTTCTTTAATTTTTTTTTCTTTTGCATTGCATACTGCTGTGGATGCCATATCTTGTGACATGGGCATGATGCTTACTGAAGCAGCATGGCTTTCTCCTGCTGTTAAAAGATATTTACACTAGCCTTAGGGGAAAAAACTCATTTTTCCTGAGATTGTTAATAAATAGGTCACATGTATTTTACACAGTAGCTTTTTTCATAGTTGAACTACACAGAACTGAAAATTTCTGCGGATCTTTCTCTTTGAAAGCAGAGACAGTTTCTATTGAGAGAAGTTAATGAATTTAAAGTACAGTGAGCCTCTCGATTGATGAGAGTCAATGTAGCTTATCAAACAGTCTCTTTCTTCAGCTCTCGTTTACTGTGATCTAGCCTATATGATGGAAATAATTCAAATAAGACAGTATTTATTTAATTTCAGTTGGATTTTAGTGTCTAGCCATCCATCCATCATCTATGGAGTAGTAGCACCTCTAATCTGAATCCCTCCCAAATGGCTGAAGTCCTCACCCGATCACTGAGGGAGAGCCTCTTTCAGTCACTACCCACAGCTTGTGAACTGGCTTATATTAGTCTTTCTAATGTACAGCAAAAATAACATGTGTCAATAATACAGTGTCAAGCTGTAGATGTTTGACAGAATCAATCCTTCCTCCTGTACCACAGCACTACTGAGTTTGTGTTGAGAGCTTTTAACTGGATGGTGTTTTTTTAAGTTATTGATGTCTTGTCATTGCCTGTACTAAATGCAATGTGATTTTATGCCTGCATTATAAAGCTTTAGTTAGGATCTACAATAAAAATAGGTGCTTAACTTTCTTGTACTTGCAATAAAATTCGTTCAAAATGAATCTCATGAGAAACCGATAAAATATAATTTAAAAATGCAGAAACATACTGTGTTCACTGCAATTAAAACAACAATACATGTAAAAATAAGAAACACTTAAAAGTCAAAACCAGAAGCATGTAAATCAGCACCGTCACTCCATCTGGCTGCTGATGTACCTGCAGACGGCCTCGGGGGGATGCTCATCAACAGCGTGGCACTCCAGTCACTCCACAGCTTGGAGTGCTGCGGACGGCAACGAACTCGGACCACGTAGTCATCCACCGGGAGTCCAAGAAGCTCCACCTGAGGCTCACGTAGAGGTTGCTTCACCTGCAAACAGACAACATGTTCTGTGACATGCAGACCATAATGAACTACTTTATACTTAAAACTCTGTCTAAAGAAGAGTAATGAACTCAGTGTAACATTTTCTGCCACATTGTTTTACGCAGATTTTTGTTAGCAAAACTTTTTTCTGTTTTTGGTTTGTTTGTTTTGTATCTTGAGATTCTCTGTGCTCAATTTAGGGTCTCTCCTCTTTTTTCCTGACATTTTGTTGAAGTTCGCCATCCTCATCACATTTTTGTTTGAGCTTGTTTTCTCTAACGTCTATTAATTAAATTCTGTACAAGATTCAAAATATCATCTTCTATACAGATGATGTACCCAACATCTTCCTCACAGCCACAAGCTAGTTTCAGTGAATTACTATTAGTTCTCATTCACCCGAAACCAAAACTCGATTAAAACAAATGACTGTAATCTCACATTTGAACCAGTTGTCTGCGCTTAAATTATTTTAAAAGTAAAATAAAATAAAATAAAGGCAAATATCACCAATTTAATTCAGAAACACACTTCAGTGATGTAAAGACTTCTTTTCTTTCCTAAATAAATATCCAGAACTGTAAATGCAAAGAGCTTCACCCAAGAACTTGTTTGTTTTTTTTCCCATTTGTATAAAAACTCATCTGTAGTTCATTATTACTTCTCTCTTTACCTTCCAGTTGTCTGGCTCGGTAATACGTCTGTACTGCAGCTCATAGACCAGCGTGATCCAACCGTACTGCACATGGGCAGGCACTGGGTAGGTCCAGGAGATCAGCGCATTGTGGCCCACTTCATCACCACCGACGTCTGTCAGGTTGTAGGTCAGGTTGACTGGTGTTTCCGTCTGAACTGTGAACAAAAAAAAAAAAAAAAGATCCAGAACATGGTAAATAGTGTATCAGAATTGTCAAAATTCTGGGTTCTCTATTCTCTTAGACTTGGGTAGTAACTATTAGTACCCTACTTATCACAAAGCATATTGGGAGGCTTTGAGAGTACTATACAGGGATATAATATAAACACTACACTCTATATATTTTAACATAAAAAAATGTCAAACTTACTATGTAGTGAGTTGTGAAAATGCATTGGAGTGTTCTCAGTAAAACTTTAATTGAAATTCGACATCAAAGGGTATTTGTCAGAGGGAAATTCACCCTCTGACTGATTCATCTAAGGTGTGTTTGCTTCTTCTTAGGTGTGCGACATTTCAGTAATGAGTCATGAGAATAATTAGTTTCTAACACTGAAACTGTAACCTTTAACTTCCATTCCAGTGAAACTGCCACCCTGCATTGGACTCTATCTGCAGCTGTTAGCTGAATCTCCTGCATGGCTGTGATAAGAGCGACGTCTCTGACCTCCCCTGACATCTGAGGCACACAAAAAAAGAGCACTACACTGCTGGTCACATGACGCTGCTTCACACACGTGTTCAATGATAATGATGCCAAGCAGACCTCCAATCTGCAACCCCTCAAAACCAGCTCAGGAAGTGGACTGCTCTGGTCCAAATGTGCAGCATCTGGATAATAACAGACACTCAGTCCCCAATAAATGAGATTAGCAGCTGGCAGAGGCCTCATGGTCATTACACGCAGAATCTCAATATAAGCAGGGTTTGAGGCTTTTAAAAAACGTCCCTCAATTAAGGAATGACCTTGTGAATCTTATATTTAAGTAAGAATGAATGGCTGCTAATTGACTCAATATGAAGTGAAACAAGATTCTAATTACATCAGGAGCTCACTCACATGGTTAACCTTGAAATGCTCCGCAGCTAAATTACTTCAGTTCAGACTGAGCATACTGAGAGATTCTGAGGTTGGTTTCAACTTTATTTGATCCTGCAGCTTTTTACAAAGCATAACAAGCACATACTAACTTCAGTCTCTGCTTGTTACATTTGACTGAAATTGGATGGAAGAAAAACTTGGTCTCCTTTAGTCTTTCTGCATTACATCTGACATTGATTAAGTATGGCCTGTGATAGCAGGTCCTTTCATAATTTTTCTTCTTCTTTTGACTCAGTTTTGTTACCATTCTGTATATGAATGTACAGCAGTAGTACATAGAAGCTTTAAAACACCACATAAAAATGAATAAAACTAATTCCCTGAACATTTTTCAGACATACATAAATAAATAAATAACATACATAATGATTAATAGCATTTCCAAAATAAAGACATCATGCTGTTGTATCTCTGCCTCAGGTGAGAGGCTTACAAGTTCAGAATCAGGAAACATCGCCTTAAACAGCGCATGACAGAAGCTGACTTCTCAGGTGTGGTACACATAATACTTTGGCCTCAGTGTAGCAGTCAGTCAAAGACTTAACACCTACAAAAATGTCATGACCAGTGCTACTAGAAGGAACTGATGATGAAAAACTTCATTGTGTTATTTTTTTAGGTGCCTTCCACTTGTGAGTAATCTTGCTCACTGTTGAATGATGGACTTCAAATTGTTTGGAAACGATCTTACAACGCTCCAGTAAATGATAGGCAGGAAAACGGTTGCTTCTCTAAGACCATTGCTGATGTCTTTCCTTCTTGGCATTGAGTTACCGCACACCTGAATGTTCCTGACTAGCAAACTCCTAAAAACTTTTATAGAGGTGCTCACACTTGCTGATGAAATGTAAAATATTTGAATTTAAAAAGGGTGAAATTTTATTTTACCATGACTGTATATTTGATTAAGTATTATGGTTTGTTTCTGTCATAAATACCTTTTAAAAACTAAAAAGGCCTTTCACAAGTAAAGACATTTTATGTGAAATCAAATTTCATACTTTTTAAAACTTCTTAAGAATGCATGGGAACCCTGATTTATCTACCTCATGTGGAGACATATAATTACATTCCGCTTTTTTCACACAACTAGATTTCCATTTGCTTTGCAGACTTGTGCTTAAGTGTTACTTTTTACTGCCATTAACATCAGTGGAGAATAAATCCAATTTAGCCAGAAGTCAGCAATCATGTCAGTCGGGATGGTGGTTATCAACTTTCTTCATTAACACAAACCTTGCGCTTCAGAGAACATGCTCAGATGTTTGATGCTAAATTTGACTCTTTTGAACTTTTTTACACAAAATTAATCACTGGAGTGCCGCTGGTTTGAGTCAGTGGAACAGAAAGCAACAGGCTCTAAAATAAGTCAAGAAAGCAGTGCTGGGAGAAAACCATTAATATTGTGAATTCAAGTGAAAACATTTATTTTGCCACTCAATCTGCTCTCAATGCTGCTGTTTCTTTCTAAACTGACAGCTGCTCAATAAAGATGTTACATGTTAAACTAGATCCATTTAAATAAAGCTGAAGAAGAGCATTCAGGTATGGCACTGTGCCATAATGAAGGAGACGAGGAAATCACTTTAGCTTTGGACCAAAGCAAAGTAAAATTTGTTTTCCCAAATTGAATAGGCTCTATAATAGACTGAACAGCTTTCTAATCGCTGCTTGATTTGTTGCCATTCCAGCTAAAAATGGAGTTTAGAGCCAAGCCAACTGGTAATGTATTTTCTGATTCAGGAATTTAAATGCATGTAAGTTGTGAGGAGACAGCAGACAGTGTGTGCTGACGGCATCTTTAGGTGATATTGCAAAAGTACAAATGGGAAGTGCCAAAAAAGCCAAATATTGACAACACAGCATTCTGACCTGTCATCCAAATATGGTCCCTCTAGGTTACAAAAAAAGCATAGCCAAAACACTTACATACAAACCAATGTGTGACATCACTGTGGCTGTGTCCATCTGTTATATACAGTTTATGTGTAAAACGTATTCCCTCAGGAGACGGTACTTGTTACACTTAAAGACAATTTTAAATCAAAACTCTAAACACGACCTGTCCAGACGAAGTTATGTGTTGAGGGTAAGTATCATGGTGATTCAGCCAGATAGCCACAACGCTTCCTTTAATCTCCCTTCATAGCGCACACCTCAAATCCCCCTATTATCCTCTATTTAGGTTCAGGATTAATCCAATCCAGATGAAGTAGGTGGGTAATTATTCACCCCATCACAGTAACTATTACAGTTGTTATTATCTCCTAGTTCTCGGCAAACTGGCAGCTCTGTCAACTGTCAAGTGCTCTTTGTCTTTTTATGAACTTGAAGACGAGCCTAAAGACTGAAGCGACCTGTTTCTGAAAAGTGGTTCCTTATTAATAGATAGACAAACATGTGGCACCATTTTTAAGTTATGTTTGACCCAGACCCAAAGGAAAATCCTCCTCTGTCCTTGAGTGTTAATTTTTTTAATGAATGTTGTGATATAATGATAAAGAGGTAAAATTTACAGCTGTACTTAGTTAGGGCTAATTTTGAGCAAGGACGAAACCTGTTATTTACATAGTGAATAAAGGTCATATCGAGCTGCTTGTACTAATAACACATTTGGTTGCTTTTTACCAGATACACATAAAATTACAGCTCAATTATAATGACAGTGAGGAAAAGTTAAAAACCTACTGATTTCCAGTCCAAAGTCTTTTGGCTCTTCATGTACAAATGCTTTTCTGTTTCTGGTTTAAATCCAGTTTGAGATTAGAACAAGTTCTCCTTCCCGTGAACTTGCTGTGAATGATCTTATTTATGCAAACTTTTACGTTTTCCAGGAGGTAAAATGAATTAAAGCCTGCAGACAATAAAGTCATCTCACTTTTGCCCTTTATTTCGCTGCTGCTTTGACCACAGCTGGCTGTCTGAGCATGAAGATTTCATTTAAAAAAAAATGGGGTTATCAATACTCAGACATGAATTTTGAAGCCTTGAAACTCGCTCTGTTTTCATCTGTTTTCTTGTATCACTTTGTTCTCAATGTTAGTCAGTAAATAAGAGGTCACAAGGAGAAATCTGCACCAAAATCAATTTCCAATGGAATCAAATTCCATTTAACAGAACAGTTTTGTTGTTGGCCGAATAACAAATGAACCAAACCAAAACAAAAAGAAACAAAAAACTGAACTTCTGTGTAATGGAGTCATATAATTAGTTTGAATCAGCATTTTTAAAACAGATCTGACCCCTTACCTATTTCCGCCACATCCAGGCAGTGCTGCTTGGAGGTGTAGTTTCTGTGGGTGGTTATGGCAGTCACAGTCAAACAGTACACCGTCCATATAGATGTGTGGCTGCTGTCAAAGTGGCAGCTGTTGGGGCCGCCAGTCACATAGTCTGGACATTCCAGTTTTGCTTCCTTCCTTCACAAAATCAAAGAAAAAACACATTTAGATAAGCACTAACAAACAAAAGGGAAATCAGTAAATTAACACTGGACATCTTTTTAAACAATACTTGGACTTTCTTTTGTTTTTGGCCTTTTTAACAGTCTAATTTTGTCTAATTTCCAAGCAGGTTTGCAATAATTTATCACACTTATTGGAGCCATCATGGAGCCAAACATCCAACCAGACGGCTGAAGAACTGCTTTCAGCCAAAAGAAAAACAAGGTCCAGTCCTGACCTAGTAGTCCCAACATCTGAAACCAGCTTGAAACCAGGTTAAAACCATTATAAAGAAATGGCCAAATCAAAGCCCCAAATCAGGTTCAATGTTAGGCTCATGCCTCAAATTGATCTTAATCATAATATTTTAAGGAACTTGTCTTTAAGTTTTGAAACTTTTCTATATGGAGCATAATCCCAAACTTATGTTTAACCTTATTAGCATGCTTGTCTTCAGTCCTAGTGAGGGTATTTCATGCAAATAAAAAGTGTGTAATGGCAGTTTAATATATTAAAACACAAACAGCACTGAGGTGTGCCTGCAGAGTGTAATCTCTCTCTCTGAGCTGTGACTTTATTCCTAGCTGCTTTGGTGTTTAGTAAGGTTTTGTCTTTTTTTTTTATCAGATAATCCCTGATCTACATTTGTTTTCCCAAACAAACATACAAAGTGCAGCAGGAGATGAAACAACAATCAGTAGGAACTCTGAAGCCACGTGGTGGTCAAAAGCACAATCCAATTTGTCCTGATTAGTGGCAGGGTTTTCTTTGCTGTGGCTGCCATCTGGGCCGGCTGGCATCTGTCTGAGGCCACGTGAGTCTGCGTTCAGGATTTCAGAGCAGCTTGGAAATATTGACGTCTTAAAAGCTTCCCGGTGACGCGAAGCAGGAGAAATCAAACTGCACAAACTCACCTGACCCAGAAACCTCAGTGTGCTGCTGATCTGGGGCTTCTTTTATAGTTTCACAAGGCTCAAACAAGGCTCTTACTGTTTGTTAGGGTGGCTGTTTTATAAGGTTTTATAACACAATATGTTTACACTAACCCCACTAATGTGGGTTAGTGTAAAGCATTCATGAAATTTGAAACAATTTGATTACAATTTTTAAAGCCTTTTAGTCCCTCTTGTGTCAACAACTCAGTCTCAAACATATGCACCAAGGCCACCAGTCAACACCTACTTCTACTGTTTACTTTAGTCTTAGTTAACTGTGAGATGTGGAGTTCATACTCTTTGGAGTAGGTGAGGATGTGGGTGACTTCCTCTCCGTCTGTCAGGTTGCTGAGTGGATGCCACCAGCAGGTGAAGTCCTCCATGTTGGGCGAGCGGCAGAAGTAGATGTGAGGCCTTGTCGTGGTGCCACCAGCCGCCTCTGTGGAGTCACACATGGGTGGAGTTAGAGGAAGTATGATGAAGTTATAGTCTGCTCACCACATCTTTCTTCCTCAAGCCCCTCAGTTTAATTCATTCTGTCTGTTACAAGCCATTTTAGCTACTTCCTCTTTAAGGTCATCCTCTCTTTGACCTAACATTCATTTGACTGGCTGTCTGTCAGTTTGAAATATTTGGCCATATTTGTGCCTGTGATATCATACACGGCCAAGAGTAGAAAAAAACTGAACCTGATTGTCTGAAACCTGAAATTTTGCTTACAATGAACACCTGTATATACAGTGACCTTCGTTGTTTTAAACTTGTATGTATGACACACAATAAGAAATAGCAGCTGTGGTGCAAAAATCATTGATGGTTATGCTAACTATTATCCAGGTTAAGAAACAGGTTAAAGAAACATTTGTAGAAATGAAATGTGCACAAGATTCCTAAAGAACTCAGGAACCTTTTACTTTTTGTTTTGTAGATTTAAGTGATGCTTTTGTCTTTTTAAAGTATGTTAATCAAGAAGTAGGACAACTGAAGCAAACATGGCCCACATGACTGCAGCAAACTGAAAACTATTGCAATAATTTCTAAAAACACGTCCTCTCTTTTTTATGATTTATTGAGAGCAGGCTGATGATAATTCAGTTCCTTTCAAATTAAATATAAAAGACAGAGACAAAGTGGGCATACAGCTGTGCTCCACAGTAACTCGTTGATCAATAGGCTCTTCTTCAGGCACAGCAGGGATTTTGGAGACTCACACTGTGAATACAAACACAGTGCTCTCTAAAGCATGACACTCTTGCACAAGCACAAAAAACAACTGGCCGAAAACAGGGGCAGACAAATCAATCAAGCACTCGTCAGCCACACGTGAACAGCTGGCGAGTGTCAATAAACAATCACCCTGCACAAAAAAGGAGGCAGGAAAAAATGTATTGATAAATAAATAAATGTTCAGAAATGAACATAGCAGTTGAATGATATATAAATATTTATGGATTTATTTATATGTCTGAAAAAAAATGCACCGTTGTAGTTTGTGTCCGCTCATCATGGGCGTGAACTTTATTGGGAGGTTTGGGTTTGTAATGATTTCTTTAGACTGATCTGTTTCCAGGGTGGCATGATTGTACAGCATTTAATGACTTTAAAAACATGAGAAGTGAGTTCACAATTTTGAATTTATTTTGGAATTCTCTAATCCACAGAGTTATACATACAGACTCAAATATATACTCACTTAAATCTTTCAGTCATGCTGAGGGTTCTGCAGTCTTTTAACTTTTTAAGGCTTATTAACTTCTCATTAGCGATCATTATTGACTACAAGTGGTTGCTTCATTGTTCAGCACAACAGCACTAATTAACAGCAATCACTGGACTGACTAATACTCAGAACAATGGGAAAATTCAACGAACTCAGTAAAGATTAAGATTTGCAGATTTACACAGGTTAGGAATGTCTCTTGGAGCCATTTTGTAAACAACTGGAAATTCCAAGATGATCAGTTCAACATTTCAGGAATTTGCATCTGTAACTTTTTTGCAACACCTTAAAGTTTGACTGAAATTTGCAGCTGCCCACATGGACAAGCCAAATGCAATCTGGAGAAAAGTTTTGTGGTCAGACAAGAGAAAGTTTGAGCCGCCTGGCCACAACGACAAGAGGTATATTGGTAGATAGAGGTATGTAAACACTGTACCATCTGGCAAGCATGGTGGTGGTAGCATCATGCTATGGCGCTGTTTTGCTGACAGTTGTACTAGCATATTACATAAACTGGATGGAAAAATCAAGAAGGAGGACTACCTCCAAATTCTTCAGCTTCACCTCAAATCAACAGCTAGATCGTAAAAACTTCTCCAGCAGAACAATGATTCAGAAAAAAACAAAACAAAAACAAATATGTGGCCAGGTGCTTAAAACATGTGCTGAGCAACTATGCAGTGTTTTTTCTTAAATCTTTCTTTTATCACTTCAGCCACAAAAGGTTTCCCGAGGTATGGAAAAAATCAATTATTTCTCCAGTCACTAAGACCACAAAACCTACATCATTAAATGATTTTAGGCCTGTCACTTTAACATCTTTAGTGATGAAGTCTTTTGAATAAATTATCAGGAAGGAGATCCTGCAGCAGGTAGAAAAGCTTATTGGCCCACTACAATTTGCATACAGGCCTTGTAGGGGTGTTGATGATGCAGTGGTCACTCTGTTAAATTTCCTATATCGCCATCTTGATGGTGCCAAAGCTCATGCTCAGCTCTCATTTATTGATTTTTCTTCAGCTTTTAATACTATCCAGCCACATAGCTTAGCTGATGAACTTCTCAACCAGTTTAAACTTGATTTTAATCTTGTTGGCTGGATTTTAGACTTTTTAGCTGACAGATATCAGTGTGTGAGAGTAAACGGCTGTTTTTCCAAACAGCTGAACTCTTCTACTGATTCACCACAGGGTTTCTGCCTCTCCACTTTACTATATATTTTGTACATTAATGACTGTCGCAGTACACAGGCTAACAGGCATCTCATTACAGATGCCGATGACACAGTCATGGTAAGCCTCCTTCATGGTGAAGAGGATTCCCATGGGCCTGTTGTGGATGAGTTTGCTTCTTGGTGTGATCAGTCATTTTTAAAGATCAACACCTTGAAAACCAAGGACATGGTTATTGACTTCAGGAAGTCATTCCCCCATCCTGCACTAACAGTGGTAAATGGTGCAGCCATTGAACTGGTGGACAATTATAAGTATTTGGGGGTTGTTCTTGATAAGGCTCTGTCCTTTGAGCCACATCTTGCTGCTACAGTGAAAAAGGTTCAACAAAGACTGTGCTTTTTAAGGAGATTAAGAGATTTTAACGTTTCTTCTGAAATGATGACCCTTTTTTTTTTATAAATGTTTTATTGAATCTGTTTTATTTGTTCTGCATCATTGCTTGGTATGGTAATATGTCTTTTAACAATAAGGCCAGACTTAGCAATCTGGTTAAAGTGGCTGGTCAGATTTCAGGGAGGTCTCAGGTCCAACTTGTGGACTTTTATAACAGGCAGGTGCTGAGGAAGGCAACCTCTGTCATGTTATGCTCAGACCATCCTCTCTTTAATGATTTTCAGCTGCTTCCCTCCGGTCGTGGGTATAAAGTGCCTCCAGTGAAGACAAAGAGACAGCGTGTCTTTTGTACCTGCTGCTATAACCAAGGTTAATAATACTAAACCATAAGGGTTGTTGCCATTGCACATTGCATTTTTTTTATGAAAAATTTGGGCTGTTTTCTCTGGGCTTTGTGTTGTGTTTGTTTGTTTTTGTCTCTCTGTATGAACAGACTGCAAATCAATTTCCCACTGGGGACAAGAAAGTTACCATTGACCAAAAACAAAACAAAGGAAAAACAGATAAAATCTGTTTTTTGAGTGGATGAAGCAGGCTAAGATTAACCTTCCGGAATGAACTTCCCAAATCCCCAACACCATCTATATTGACATTTTGTGTACCGTGCTTTAAACCCAGGTCTGTGCCAGAAAACCAACCAATTTAAGCTAATGCTACCGATTCTGCCAAGAAGAGGGGTCAAATATCCAGCCAGAAGGCTTTTGACCCTGTGTGGATTAGAAAAAAAATCTAAAATAAGTTCAGACTTGAGCACCCAGTGCTTGTTTTTTTAATTCATTAAAGATGTATGCGTGCAATCATTCCACCCAAAGAAATCATTAAAAGTCAAAAATTACTATGACATTCCATGAAACTTCTGTCCATCAATGTGTATATAAAGACATTTTTTTCCTTTTCTATTTAAAAAAAAAATAAATAAAAACAACAGAATAAAAGAATCTTATAAATGAAAAATGTATTGTTCGCTTGCTTTAATTTAATCTAAGTGTGGAACAAGTGAACCTTTTTAAGGCTGATTTGATCTGATCACTTGTGTAAACCTGTCTATGTTGGGTCACATCTATTCATTTCCTTTCTATTCTTGTGTTTATTTATACTGTCTCAGCCCAGCTTAAGAACAGCAATAAGGAGAGGGAGACTAGTGAGGTGGTGACTTAGGACTAGTGCTGGGCGATATGACGATATATATCGTGTGGACGATAGAAAAGTGTCTATCGTGCCATTTGTCTTCTATCGTTTCTATTGTTTCTAACCCTAATTTTATAAATTATTACATAAAATATATCATTAACCCTTTACAACTGCTCGGAGCAGGCACACTCCGTTTTGCCTAACTATTTTTAAATCCCTGTAGAACTGGAACCACGTAAGCTAGCGCAATAATTGTTTTTGCATATGAAACCGGAGGAGTTGTACTTACATCTTATTCCATTAGCTTGTCCTAGGTCACGGTTTCCTTCCACATATAGCTTTGCAAAAATTGCATAAAAAGCACTTGCAGCAACAAAAACATAATATTCCAGAAACAGGCTTTGCCTATCCGATCAGCTGTTCATAACACTTCCTATGTTGGAATATAAGTCAGCGCAACTATCGCATGTCCGCCATTACCTGTCCGAAACCGGAAGTGACGTCATTTTCGCAGAAAATTTAGTTTTTTACCTTCAAAGCCTATGTTGGTGTTTTTAAAAGTCATGTTTGACTTTATCAAATTACACTGTTGTAAATAGTTTATTTTGATGCACATGCTGTTTTTTTTGCAAATTTGCATGATAATATTTATTTTCATTTTTCCTGTAGTATATTAAAATTAGTGTATTTCAAACATAAAACTATGAAGACACTCAAAATAAATTTCTTGTGGTTGGAAACTATTTTGTGCAACTTTTTTGTATTTACAGTTTTGAGGGATAAGCCTCTTAAATTTCTCTAACTAGAAATATATCTAAAAAACAAAACAAAAACGATTTTCAATTTTTTTGTAGTTTATTGCACTTTTTTTGCAATTTATGTAGTTTCTATGGACTTAATGCATACATATTATTAAAATTTGGGCTATAACGGTTGTATTGATGTATGGCAACTTGAAATGCTCCCACAAATGGCACTACAGCATGTAAAATGTAAAGATGAGCTCTGGCGGACTTGGTTCTATGGTAGGTCTTAAAGGGTTAAATAGCCTGTGCAAATATACTAGTGTTGTCTTCTCACTATACATACTCTGAACTTTATGCAAGAGAAAATAAAGTATAAAAAAATGATATTTTTCGCAAAGAAACTCCGTCTTGTGGTTTTGCGACATGGTGCTGCTTTACGTGCACCCGGATTTGCGACATGCTTTACGGTAACTCAAAACAAACACTGCACCCTCTCCACTCGCTGTTTACAGACTGCATACTTTCCAGATGACCACAGGTCAGGTGGTATATCGTGATATATATCGTTATCGTGATATAAAAGAATTCATATCGTGATAAATATTTTTTCCATATCGCCCAGCACTACTTAGGACAAAAACCTAATGTATTGTAAACATATTATATATGACAACACAGCATGGTAGTTATTAATAAAACACTGTGGGAGCACAGCAGTATGTCAACTTTGCCTTTATTACACACAAACTATTAAATCATGTTAAATCATTAAACAATACCTGCAGGGTCTCTGTATCTCTGCCACATGCTGTGGGCAAACGTCCCAGCTATTATTTCTGCACCTTAAGACATTTTGCATCTAATAAAAGATGGAAATTAAACCCCACGTTTCTTATCATAATCTACACAGGAAGGAAAACTTGCTAAAAAATTGTTCACCTCTTTGTTTTCGGTATCTCCTGAGCCGTTTTTGGCAAACTCGCATTGCTGAAACTAACCGGCTGAAGCAGCTTCGGTGCCAACACGTGCGAACTGCTGGAGAGAAAATCAAATCTTTCGTCCCAGTAAACACATGAAAGCATCTAATGAAAAAGCTGTGACTGACTGGATAATGGAAAGGTAACGAAATGGCTATCCACTCAGATTGCTAGATCTCACACTCACACACACCCCACATACATAAAGTGGGAAACAACAGGGAGGAAAATCAATTATCCAGCTGTCATTTCTCCTCTGCTTCACCTCGACAAAATCCATTCTCTAATTTCATCAGTTTCTACCTCAAACACACACACACACACACAATTATCCAGCCCATCTCTATCTGATAGACTGTTAGTCCCATGACTGTGATTTAAAGCAGCACTGGAAAATTGATTGGCGTCTGAAAGCAGAGGGAGAGCGCTCCTGTCTACACAGACAGCATGCTGTTTGTTATAAATTTTGAAAAAAAGAAAAGATCAACGGCATCATCCAGGCGATGAGGTGGCACTGAGCTCTGAGCACTCTAGGAATTAACCGAGTTTATAGCTTTTTTATTTTAGGCGCCTACTTTTTGTTTAATGAAGCAGTAAGGCAGAAATCCCCTGCCTCCAAACAACCCGAGTACATCACAGTTTTATAATTGCAAAAATTCAAAGTGTACTGCACTGATTCTTTAATACAGGATTAGAGGTTGTGTATGAAAGGTTTCTGCAGTCACAGTGCTGTTAAATAATAATCAAAGCTCTGATAGTAATGGATGCACATCAACAGCAGATTGAAGTTTGTAACTAGAAGAAAAGTAACTTCTCTGATGGATGAGAGAGCTGAAGTACTCAATTATCAGCTAATGTATAAAATGTATGAGTGCAACACACAGACTGAGATACCTGCTAACGAGTAACTGCTGTGTCCTGTTAAAGATTTATTACATGAAACGTGGAGCTGCACAAGACTTCAAATATAATTTTGTGTTGTGCAAATCTTTTGCAAAGTGGAAAAAACATATTTAGACTTTTTACTTGTGTAAAAGTTACAATCCTACTTAAATAGCTTAAAAGTAAACAAGCTGTAGAATCAAACTAATTTGTCTTGTGAGATTAAAATAAATGTCTATGTATCGAGCTAGCTATAGAGAGCATTCTACTTATGTAAAATGACCATTTTCAGAATATTATATAAATAATATATAGACATTATATTAAGCTATAATTATTATTATTCATTTATTGATGTGTACACGTCTCTTTAATGTTCCACCTTGATCTATGACAGTAAATTAATCTTCAGAATAATAAGATGCTGATGCTTAATCATTTTTAAGAAAATATTTGTATCAAACATTAAATTTATAAAGCTCTGCACACCTGAATTAATGATAGGTGCTAGAAATTTGTGAAAGTATAATGGAGTAAAAGCAAAGGAGTGTTAAGCAGCATAACAAAAAAATACGTAAATTAAATACAAGTACATCAAACTAGTACTCGAGTAAATGTACTCAGTTACACTCCAACTGCTCTGGTGTTGGGCAATATAAGATTAATAGTACTCTGTTCCAATGACATTGGTGGGGAGCACTACAGGGGCTCCCTCTAGGCACGCCCCTGCCAACAGCACAAACACTTCAGTTACTGAATTTGATTCTTGCAGACAGAGCAGCTACAGCCACCTGTGTTTCCACCTCTGAAACACAGCGACCACACCCCTAACTTTTAAGCTTCACCTGTATCCAGACAGAAGCTGCAAAAACAAGTCAGCAACTGTTACTGTGTACCCGACGTGTGAATCTTGAACAGTTATCCATGAACAACTGCTTCAGAGCAGCAAAATCAGGCACACCTCATGTCTGTGTTATCATGTTAAAGCAGGGCCTCAGTGTGGTGATTAATGTAATGAAACACTGCTTGCCCGTTGAGATGACGCTGTGGGAGGCGAGCAGTAATCCATCTGAGAATTCGTGGCGCTTCAGTCTGCGAGCAGCAGGGAAACAAAGGCCTTGTGTTTGCTGTAAGAAGCTCAGTGAGCCACGCTGCAGGGACTTTCTCATGAAAAACCAACACTTCTCAGAAATAAATCAGCTAAGGAATGCACGCTGGGCACCAATAATGCTGGACAAATTTCTACCTGCAGATGCACAGCAGTGCTTGTAATTTAATTTTTCACAAAGAATGATATCCGGCTTTAATTGCACCAACAGAAGGAGAGAAAAGAAAGAAGGCAATTTTTAGAGTGACCTAGTTTAATATATGAATATATGAAGAGATTTCAAAGGACCAGCCTCGTATTTACATGATACAACCGGAATATAACATGATTATTTAACTGTAGCCGTAAAGAGAAGTCCTGTTTTGAGAAGAAGCACCTCTGAATACATTTACTCTGGGCTGTCTTGTGTGTTATCAGCACATTCATAAAAAAATTGGTTTAACTTGGTTTCAGATCAGTCTATGCTTACACTCACGTTATAAAAGAGAGCATAACCTTGGAAACACACCTGCACAGCTGAATCTCATTCCAGACAGGCAGACATATACTCAGTTCAACTCCAGACTGCGCCTGTGATTTCAACAGAGGTGCCACACTGTGTTTCAGAAGTGTACCAGAACTGGCTCTGCACCAGTGTCGTTAAAAACAAGTGCTAAATTTATTTTTGATGAAAACCTTCAAGCCCTCTCAATCTGCACAGAGCAGAGAAGGAGGTCAGGAAGTCAGACAAAGTATTACCAGAGAGCATCAAGTCAATTTTCAAAATAAAAGGGCCTGAACAGACTAAATTCTCTCCTGAAATGATTCGAAGCAAAGTGCATCAGAGACGTGATGACCTGAGGTCTGCGCTACGAAGCAGGATTTGGGTTTATCCAGGTAACTTCAGGGTTAATCCTGGGTTTTCAGCATTACAAAGGCAGTTCACACCTTACTGGGGGCATCTCCATGGTAACTTATGCTGCAGACCTGATCTGCTCTGGAGGAGGTTATGCTCCAGATTAGAGATCAACAGGTAGAAAATCACCTCCTGTTGACCGATCACTTCCCTGCAAAAATAGCATGGCCATTTCTAGAAGATCCCTAAGACATCTGTGCACGGAGTGTAGGAGGGTTGAAAGAAATATAAATTCTTCGATGAATTTTCTTTTCCTGATGGCTCATACTATGATCACAAATGTCCCATTTCCCTAGCAATTTATAAAGAAATTATTGGTCAAGGCTCTTGCACAGTACTGCTTATAGTGCTTATTTTTACAGGACACATCAGCATCTGAACTGGGACTCAAACTGGCAACCAGTGGATTGCCTGTGGATTGCCCATATACTTGTACATATACACATATATATATATGTATATATACATATATATACATATATATATATATATATATATATATATATATATATATATATATGTATATACACATATATACACACACACATATATACACACACACACACACACACACACACACACACACACACACACACACACACACACACACACACATATATATATATATATATATATATATATATATATATATATATATATATATATATATATATATATATATATATATATACACACATATATATATACATATAATTTTTTATTTTATTTTATTTTTTTCTCTCTGTGCCATATGACTTTTAAAATTTTAGAAACAGATGTCTCCATATAAAAACCATCTATTTTGCATCATTTTGGTGAAATGATGCAAAATTCAGTGACAAACATAAACATAAAAAGATGCTCCTGCTGTTGATCAGAAGCAGGTCCTGTTGTGTGGGACAGGCAGTCGCAGCTTTTTAGCATTTTGGGAACGAACTAATGGCTGAGCCTTCCGTAAATGTCAAAACAAAAGCAGACATCTGGATATGAAATAAAGCAAATACCAAGTCCAGCCACACTGATTTATTGAATGCCAGTTACACACACACACACACACACACACACACACACACACACACACACACACACACACTGAAGACATCAAACTAATTTGTTCTGACATTTGTCAAAACCGTTTTCATTGTCAAATGCACAAACAGTCGTCCGAGTAGAACAAAGCCAGACAAATCACAGAAGGCTGATAACACTGCAGGGTCAGAAGTGTTTCACAGCTAAAGTTTGAAAGGGAGAATGAGATTACAGCCATATGTCATAAAAAAGAAAGAATATAAAAAGGTTTACTCATAAGCTTCCTGGGATATTAGTTGTGCAGAAAACAAAATGTCTATAAACACTTCCTGCGTGAACCTATACTGCTGTTTCTGAGCCAGGAGTCAGTCAATTAAGCCTGTGATTTCTGAAGGAAAATGTCAGGATATTTATCAGTGAGCTAAATGCCAAGAGAAAGCATGTGAGTCATACAGCAAGAGTTCAAAATTAAACTTAAAGTTCGGAACTTGCCATATTACCTGATTCTGATTGAAGCAAGCCACTCCTGTTACTGAAAATGACCAAGTCTGCGGTTCAGAGCAGGTACAGTCACTGAGAGGGAGCAAGAGAAAATCTCTGCAGGGGACTCAAGATAAAGGCTGCAAATTAGCTGTTGTCACAAAGCACCAGTGTGCAGGACTGAAAACTGAAACCTGTGTTTAATGGTCACTCAAGGCTGGCTCTAGAAGTGACTCAATCCCCAAAGACTCCTGCATTAAATTGACCAGCTTTACAGCAAAAATGAACTTGTTTACAGCCCGATACAAAAAATAAAAGGCTTTGCTCTCCATATGGATAATTTCCACATTCATAAAAACAGTGTGTGTGTGTGTGGGACGGGAGGGGAGTAATTGGAGTAATTGCATTTACTGAACTGGACCTTTGGATTGTGTTTGTGCTATTAGTGCTTTTTGGAGCATTTTAAGTGCAATTATCTAACAAATAATGTGTCTTACTGTGCTGGTACGGGGAGTCCATCCAGCAAGTGTGCAGTGTAGGGCTTTTTTTTTTTATCTATGCACACAGTATCAAAAGAGAAGCATGTAAGAAGACAGCGCTGTGTGATTTCTTCTGTAAACATCCCCTCGTAGACAGTTGGTCACTAGTGGACATTCCAGTTGCCTAGGTAACCCCCTTGACTATCATGACTCAAAGACTGAGGACCCAAATGCAGACTCATGAAACAAATTGACAATGGACCTTTTAATAGACCTTTTAATAGATCCAAACAAAATTCTAATATCTTGAAGAGGCAAGCAGAATCCAAAAGCTTCAAAAGCATGCGGGGAACACACAAGGGAGGACAAAGGGAAGCCAGCATTATTTATAGACACACAGGGTAATCAGGTAATGGTTGACAAGATGCAGCTGAACATAATCAGGACAATCAGAGAAGAGGAGAGAAGTAAAACAACACCACGAAGAACAAACAGACAGGAAAACCAATATCAAAACAGGAAGTCAGGGAACAACTAAACAGGGACAAGAATGAACTTTAAACTGAAGGATGAGATCAATTAATGAGAGTAATTAATGTCATAAAAACACACACACAGAAACTTGAGCTGAAGATAAACGAGAACTCAAGGGTTTAAGACTAAGTAGTCAATGAAAACCCAAGCCTCAACTATAAAGGTTACCCACAGGGCATAGCAGTGACACGTCATGACCTATGGCTTACGTTATCTGCAGTACATCACTGCTGTCAAGTGCCTTTGGAAACAGCTGTGATTGGCAAATGCAATCAGGTGGTGATTCAGCAAGTGCTTGATTTGCTATTGCTTTCTGTTCCCTTGGCCAAGCACGCGTTTTCAAAATAAGTTGATCATTAAATTATCATTATCGGTTATCGTGGGAAGCTAAATTTGATTATTCATGCAGCTGTACCTCCACACTGTGTGTGCCTTGTGCATTTCTTCAAATTAGTTCAGATGCAAACTAACCCATCAAAACACCAAAGTCAAAGAAAGACATTAACTAACTAATCGAGGAAGCAGTAGACAAACAACTCTCATTCACTGCGAATTAGAAAATACTGCTTTTGTAGTTGCTTTGGTTGGTAGCAGATTGCCAGGGTTGCTTGTGGTTTGCATGAAAGTTGCAGATTTGTCTGCAAACACTTGCAAGCTACTCACCAACCGGTGGTAAAACTGTGAGAGACTGCAGTTGATGGTTCCTGAGGGATCGCTGACTGGTCTCTAGGCTTGTGTAACTGAGACCGGTTACACGCGTGGCTAAAAACTGTTTTGCTGCTGATAACACTGCACCCTCTCATCCATATATGAACACTTCTCCCTCCAAAAAGCCAATAAAGAAAAAGCCAAAACATGGAAATGTAATTACTTGAGCAAAGCTGGTTTGTTACACAGAACTGAAGTTTTCTTTTGCTGCCGTCTTTTGTCTTTTTGTCTCCTAAGGCATTTTGTTTTCGATAAATACACCTGGGCGTACATACTTGAAATGCAGTGTTGAATTATTCACTCAGTGTAGCCTTGGAAGGATATCTCTTCTTCCTCAATGAAAAGTAAGTTATTCAACACATTATAAAAGCTGAAGCACAATTTTGTAACTCAAATTGCGGCCATGAGATAATCTCTTATTGTGCTGTGCATATCTTCAAACACAATCATGAATTCTCACCTAAATGTCACTCAAAAATCAGATCAGAAAGACACAGATAAAGTGTGTTTGTGCAGGCCTAGAGATAAACCCGTGTGATGCTCTGAAACATGAGCAGCCATCAGGTTTGTGAGTCATCCTGCCTCTCCTGCTGAGGTATCGATGAGCTGCCGACATGTCCATCTGAGCGGAAAGAAATTGTCAAACTCAGCTGGCAGCCGTCTGAGCCTGATCCTGTCAGACAAAGCTGCTGCTGTTCTGAGTTTATTTTTAAATGTTCACACTGACTCCAATGTGAAGGTTACCGCAAAAAATTAACTGGAAACTTATCAAGCCGATTGAAAGTGCCCATTACGGGACTCTCTGTGCGATTTAAATTGTTTAAAGACATGAACTCAGTAATCTTGAACAAAGCTGATGGACTGCCCTCTTTACTAGTGATGAAGATGGATTTGCATGCAACAGTTATTCCCTCCCCAAAGGGAGGGAGTATGCTATCGGTTCTGTCTGGTTGTCTGCTTGTTACACTTCTAGGATCCACAGTTTTCAAGATATCATTTTCAGTTTATATTACCCACAATTTTTTACGGATCATCTTCAAACTTCAAACAACAGCATAATAGACGTTTGCCGACACGAGAAGCTAGGTTGGTTAAGTATTTCACTTTGTCCTTCATCGTTAGCGCCCAAGATCAAACGTGACCTTGAAAAAATTTTCAAGAAACCATATTAAGTAATATATCATATGAAAGGACATAAAGAGAACTGTACAACACACTGTATTTTTTCAATATGATTCCCTGCAATGTCACAATTATGCAATAAGAGGCTGGAATCATCATACTGTAAAAAAAACAAAAAAACAACCCATAATAAAGATCAAAGCTTTAGTACAGCCATTGCCCTTTAGGGGTAGTTGTGCTCTCTGACTGCAAACAGACAAGACAGTAGAACAAAATTCCTCCCAAATTAATGACAGTGCCTTTCAAAAGTAAATATAAGGAAGGATAATGTAATTAAAAGATTCAGAGAGTCTGTAAAATCTCTGTAAAGAAAACACGAGCCTGCAGACCATCATTAAATGTTGGTGGAGTTCAGGCCCCTCCGGCAGCACTGCCTTAAAAACAGAGCTGATTCTGTGGTGGAGATCACTGCATGAACTCAGGAACACCTCTAAAGGCAAAACTATCAGCAGTAAACACAGCTCATTAAGTTAAAACTCTACCGTGTAAGGAAAAAAATGGACCCAAAAACATCTTCTTCAATGAGTCTGAGCTCGTTTATTAAGATGGCCTGAGGCCAAGTGGTGTGGGTCTGACCAATCAGAGTCTGAGACACTTTTTGAAGCTCATGTATCCTGTGGCCTCCAGGCTAAAGAGGAGAGGGACCATCTGGTGTGACATCAGCACAGATGAGCAAACAGTTTTGAAAAAAAAGGAAAACTGGACATTAAATAAATATTTTGTAAATCATTTGTAAATCATTTGCTCTCAGACTCACCATGGTTGTGTCTTTCGGTGTGAGCGGTGTTCTGGGCGACGATCCTGCCGTAGCTCACGGGAGGAAGCAGACAGAGCAGCAGCCACAACATCTCAGAGCCCTCTGTTAACCTATCAACACAAATAAACATTCAAATATGAGCTGGGGAAAAGACCCACTAAACACCTAATGCTCCTAATGCACTTACTGCGAGAAAGTTTAGTTTCCATCTGATAACAGTGAAGTCTATCTAAGTGTCCACTTGTCTAAGAGTCACATGTTCAATTTTAAGGGGCATCAGTGGGTTCACCCTGCAGCTCCTCAAGTCCAAACACAACAGCTTTGCCTCCTCCAGTCATGAGACACATCACAAGGGATGAACCCCCCCTCACTTCCTCCTTTCTCCCATCAAATCAGTCCTGAACAACACCGCCGCCTCACCAGATTCCCATTAAAAACTTCATGCATTCCTAAAATTACAACTTCTTCCAATGAATTAATAAATGTATAGGAGAAAAAACTCATTTAGAGTTATCTGTTTAGCTCCCCGTGTTGACAATCTTCCGCACATTTGCAGAAGGAGCAGAAAAAAAAATCTGCCTTGGTGCATGTTACACAACAATAAAACAACAGGGAAAAACACTGTCCATTGGTATGGAAGTCCATGAATGCCCAAACTGGAATGTGATAATAATTAAATTAATTTAACTGAAATGGACTTGTAATAAAAATTTAAAACTAAATAGCAAACAGACAGGTTTTGCTCATTAAATTATCCAAAAAGGTTGTCCTCATCTATTTTTTTGACCATTTAACTGAATGAGATGTAACACAGCACACAAAATACTCAGTAATCATAAAATTTACTTTTTATCCACATATTTTTGAATCGAATTTATAAGAAAAGTTGTCCCTTTTTAATCATTATAAATCCAAGTAATTGCCTTTACTCTTTACTTTTTAGCATCATATGCAGTGACTAACTGGTCATCAGCAAGTGTGAGACCCTCTGTAAAAGCAGATGCTTTAGCCATTTGCTAATGTGTAGCATTTAGCTGTTTGGTAACACAATGCCACAAGATTCCCAGGAGAAGACATCCCAGCAAATTAAGCCCAATATCAGAATGTGAAATGCACAGAGAAAAGCCAATAACCCAACTCAGACTCTACAGGCCTCAGCTGGGATGGGAAATGTTCAAGTCGATGACAGAACAATTAAAAAAAGACTAAACAAGCATCAATTGTTTGGAAGGGTTTTCAGGATAAAACCTCTTCTATCTAAACAGAACAGGGTAGCATGGTTTAGGTTCACAAAGTTGCATCTGAACAAACCACAACACTTCTTTAGCAATATATTTTGGAGAGACAAGACCAAAATGGAGATGTTTGTTCACACAGCACCACTTTTGGAGAAAACCAAACACAGGACACCTTGCAGTCACTGAACTGACCATAAACTCCTCTATATACCAAACTATTTTAGAGTCAAATGTAAGGACATCTGTAAGGACCACCAGCTAAAGCTTGAAAACTTGGTCATGGAACAGGACAATAAACCCAAGAACAGCAGCAAATCTCCAACAGAATGGCTGAAAATAAAAATGAATCGAGGTGTTGTAACGGCTCAGCCAAAGTCCATACTTCAGCCGGACCTGATTCTTCTGGTGCGACTTTAAGCAAGCTGTGCATAAACAATTCCCTACAGACCTCAATGAGCCTTCAGTTCAATATTCCTCCACAATGAAGTGAGATACTGTTAAAGTCATACAGAAAACAATTCACTCTGATTTGGTCATGTGCAGTACAGGTGATGCTGTCTGCATTCCTGTTCACTTTGTATAACTGGGTCATACTACCTACAGAAATACTCTGACTATTCTGCATTAGCTGGACGTATTAGTGATGGGCAGGAGAAAGAGAGCACCATGAAGTGGTCGAGGAGGAATCATCTCCTTATAAATGTGATCAGGATGTTAATGTGGTGGAGGAGTGCAAGTACTGGGGCATGCATGTTAACATAAGGCTGAACAGTTGGACCAAAATGTATACAAAATGAGGCTGAAAAGCTCCGTTTCCTCTGGAGAGCCTTCAATGTGTGCAGCAAAATGCTGGAGATTTTCTATCACTCAGTTGTGGTGAGCTCAGTGTACTTTGTTGTGATCTGCTGGAGAAGCAGCATTGGAGCTGGTGACACATACGCACTGAATAAACTGATTAGGAAGGCTGGCTCTGTGATTGATTGAAGACTGAAAACTTTGAAGTTGAGGTGGGGAGGTCACTGACCAAACTGTTATCCACCATGGATAATCCTGACCACCCTCTGGACCACTTACTGCAGATAGTGGTTAGGAGTGAAGCACCTTCTCTAACAGACCATATGTTATCACCAACTATAATGGAATTATACCTGTCTGACCTGGCAGAGAGGCATCTGCCAGCTATTATTATAGTACTTGTACTACAATGTTACTATAATTTTATTTTGACTTCTGTATCATTACTTCAAGTTTTTGCTGTTAAAGGTGGCTCTATAAGCTGCTTAAGCATGGCACGTAGTTTTTTTCCATGACTGCATTGTGACATTTTGAAGGACCCACCGAAGGATCTGAGGCTGTGAACTAACTTGTATGGAATCAACATTTCTGACAGACCCAGACCCAGTGCTAACATGTACATGGAGCCAGAGGGAAGAAAACGAGAGGAATTGGTAATTCAAATCGGTTGAATTCATTTTCATTTCTATAGTGCCAATTCACAACAATTCATCTCAAAGTGCTTTATATTGTCAGGTAAATACCCTAGAAATAAATCCCCCAAATCACACAACCTCCTACAACCAACCACTTGGCTACGATGAGAGAAGAACTGCCTTTTAAAATGAAGAAAGCCCCAGCAGAACCAGGCTCAGAGAAGGGCAGCCATGTGGTGAGAGGAAAGGAAAGTGAGCAAAGAGAGATTGGAGAAAAAGCAAACTAGAGGAGAGAGGCCCAAAGTTTACTAATAATTAATAATTGCAGAGTGGTGTACACAACGTAGAGAATGAAAAGAGTTTAGCGAAGAAGAAATGCTCAGTGCATCATGGAAAGCAAGTGTGCATATTTGTTTAATATGAAAGGTGAAGGACATATTCTGGTCAAAAATGACTCTAGGATTCTTCACAGTGTTACTGGGAGCCAGAGTAGGCATCTGGTTGGATACCATATTTCTAAGATTTTAGGGCTGAAGAAACAGGAAATTAGACGTTTTCCAAGTCTTATGTCTTTAAGACATTCCTGTAGTTTAATAACTAATTTTTGTGTGTTATGTGGGTATCGTCTGCACAGCAATGAAAATGTATGCAGATTGATTATTATGCTGTCTGTGAAAACCAGCAAGAAACTGCGGATCTCTGAACTAGTTAGTGGTGACTTAGTAACTTTGTTTGTAAACCAGAAAGAGTTGCTGAAGCTGTACTTATTTTTTAGAGAAAAAAAGTCAAAGTCTGGGCACTAGACCTTGGTCTGTAAAATCCAAAATTGGTTGTTTCAAATTAGCATTTGAAAGCTGGGCTACCCACTAAACTGACAAAACAACCTTGACAGAACAGATATTGGACATGTTTTTGGATATTAAGTCTAAAATATTGGCACTGTGTTTTAAAATTTGAGGGATTTTTGCCCATGTGTAAGGTAAGATACTGACAATTTCTTCTTTTACTGCTCAGTCTGATGGGTTCATTTTCCCACAGCCAATATTACATGACTTAAAGTCAGCGGACTTCTTAACTTAGGCTTAAATATGACTCCAAATAGTTAAAGATGCATTACAAACATATCTTCTGAACATTAAAAAAAAAGAACTGGTGTAAATTCACTTTCAAATTCTGGATGATTTCCAAGTTGCTGTCTTTTGTTCTCCTCTGTAACCCTAACAACTGCTGATACTCATTAGCTCCAGCTTACATCAGATCTTATTTATCTTTCTAAAAGTGAATTACCCTGCAATGTTTGAATGACCCACAAAGTGGTTTAATAGTACTTACTGTCACCAGAATCCTCAGAGACTAGTCAAACCATCTGGATGGAAAGATTAAAAGACTGTTGGAGGGACTTTGATGTTTATAGAAATAAAGTGCTGCAGTATTTAGACCTGTCCCCTCACAAAACATGATTTTTTTTATCAGAACATATCGTTGCCGTGACACTGACCTTTAGGTTGCTGTGTTCGATAACATCAACGATATCAGATATTAGAGGGTCTGCTCAAAGCTCATTACTTTAATCGGCTTACTCCACTGAACTGTTTCCTCAGAGCCTACTGAGCATGTGCAAGAAGTCATAGATGCACATTTACACACACTGCTGAAGGATCAGGAGAGTGGATTTATTGATATGTTTTGTTGGTGGTTTTCTCTGCAGAGGTAAAAACACAAGTCATTCTCAAGACGTGCTGTGATCATGGGGCAAATAGAAGATAAACGTTTTCTGTCATATCTATGTCTTTCTATTGAGAGTGAGGGTCTTCAGTAGGAAAACCAAAGGCTTGTAGTCTAAAGTCACTAATAAGCTGGTTGAATGCTGGGTTTTCTTGGCGCTCAGGAACTATTGAGGACTACTCAACTGCAGCTTCCTAGAATCAGCTAAAGTGACCATAAACAGATTTTTCCAGGAACTCTTTGAGGAGCTCGGGAACTTTGCAGGGTCTAAATGTGGTTCCTGGCCTGGCCACCGACAATATTTCAGAAGTGGCAGTTACCTGTCAAACAACTACAAGCCTCTTCATTTCTGATTACCTGCACTGACTGTGAAGTTTATTTCTCTTTGCAAATTGTAGAAAAAACCACGAAGTTCCCCTCAGCAGGTGGATGCAGTGGCATTAGGTCTACATGAGGCTTTCACCCAGGAGTCTGAGGTTCCATCACCTCTACTACTTCTACCACCACTTGTTTGTCTTTCATCCATTTAAATTTTTCTTTCTTTAATTTTTTTCTTTGTCATGTTTTTCTTCTTCATTTTCCTAACACATTCCAAATTTCCACTCCATGTCTCCTTTTGCTCCTTTCATATCTTGTTTTTCTCATTTCATTAATGCCTACTTTCTACTTTTCCTTCATACCATATATCCATATTTTAATCTTAGTTTGTTCTTTGCTTTTTCCTTGCGTCCTTAATTTTATTCTGATCTTTTGGATCCATTTCATTTGTTTTTTTCTTACCTTCCTTCTTCCACCTATATCGTTTACACTGTTTACTTTTCCTCTTCATCTGCCCTTATGTACTTTTACTTCATTTGTTTTCACCCCATCTCCTTATTTCTTTTTATTACTTTGTTTAAATCCTTTTACCTGTCACATTCAAGCTTGCCTTCCTTCTTTCCATGTTATCCACCTCCCTCTGCCTTTCTTTTATTGCTCATAGTTGACCCTTACATGTAGCTGATTATTGCTTTAAGCTTGGACTGAATTTCTGGACCATCCTGTTGCTGACAACTGTATGGGCATGAACCTGCATTAGCAACAGGAGACATGAAACAACAGGAGAAAACAGTATAAATAAATCTGTCAGCCTGCCTCATCATGACAAGCCTGTGTGACATTGATGAAGCCACACGGGGGCTTAGGGCCTTTAAAGTCTGCTCTTATGAAGGCAAAGACGACAGAACTGACATGCAAACAGCAACAATAGCAGCAGCTCAGCTCCATCCTCCAGCGCTAAGACAACAATCACAGCGAATAATCCCCGCCTTGATCTCACAGGATTACTGCGAGGCCTTGTTGGGTTTTATCTGGCAGCCTCGGCTCACCCTGACACGCCACAAGGCGCAACACAACCGCCTCAAAAAGCACAAAAAAGAGTGTCTCGTCCTTCAGACTGACCCACGTCAGCAAACACACAAACTTCTGCTGCAGGTTTCTAATCCCTCGGCGTCCCTCACCAAACATCTGACCTACAAAAAAAGCCAAACACTTGTTTTAAAAGCTTCAGACTGCACTTCAGATTTTATGTTTATCATACCCCATGCTCTGTATTTAGGGATTTAAAGGGCTAACACTTGTGATAAAATAAGCTTTGTGTTTTTATTTTGAGGCAGTTCAGTTGCTGGCTAGGGTTTAAAAACACCACCTCGTTAGAACTTCAGTTAACATTTTTCTTTATGAGTTTTTGTGATCATTTTGCATTTTTGTGCAGTTATTTGTGTCTCTTGTGTGTCTTTTTTAAAAATCTAGAATATTTTTTGCATTGCTGTGTCAGTTTATATCACTTTGAGTCTCTCTGCGGTTATTTTGTGTCTCTTTTGCAACTTTGTGTGGCTGGTTTGCTTTAATTTTTACTCTTTGTGGTCTTTTGCCATTTAATTGTGGTTGTTTTATATATCATTGAATGTTCTTTTGTATCTCTGTGTCTTTGGCATTTTTATAGTCATTTTGTATTTCAGTGCTGTCATTTTGTGTCTATTCAGTGTCTTTTTGAAACTCCATGTTTCTTTAATCTTATTTTCATGTTGTGGTCAGTTGATATCACTGGGAGTCTCTCTGTAGCTCCTTTGCGCCTTTTGCCTGATATGTATCCCTCTAGAGTAATTTGGTGTCTCTGTGGTCTCCTTCCATTTACTTGTGGTTATTTCACATTTTTCTGAAGTCATTTTGTGCCTCTTTGTGTGCTTTTCAATTTATTTGTGGTCATTTTTGTATTTGCTGCCTAGTTCTTTGCATCTCTTAGTGTCCTCTAACAACTATTTGTGGTTATTTTATGTTTCTGTGAAATTGTTTTATCTTCTTGTGATCAGTTTATATCACTTCTCTCTGTGATCATCTTGTATCTATTTGTTCTGTGCTTGGTTTACTTTGATTTATAGCTGCTAGATGGGCTCTGAGACTTTCCAAAAAAATATTACATCTTTTGACTCAGCATCTCTGCCCTGTCTGCCACTACACACTAGTGAACTATAATTACCACTGAAAAACAAGCATCATTTCAGTTTCAATGAAAAAACGTGACGGCAAAGAGAATCCTCACGTCCACTGTGAGCTAATCAGTCACATGGATCTTTTTTTTTTATGACTAAAGCAGATTTCTTTCGATCTTCTTCATATTACTGCTGGGCAATTAGCTAACTTACAGCTTCCTGTCACACAGAAAATATCTAAAAGCCTGAGGGAAAAGTGCCAAATGAGCTCAATGCATGTGACTCTCTGAACTGGTCTTTTTCTGGCTCACTGTTTGGGGTTTAGCCCAGAGGTCCTGCACAAACTGAGGAATGTCCACTGCTCTTCATTCATGCTCCCGAACTACAGAAAAGCTCTTTAATGCTACTGCTTTGTGCTTCAAAGTAGACACCAGTTTCAAGTGAAAATAAATTATTACAAGTTACAATGTGCCATTGACTGCTAATGTGACCTTAGAGAATATCCAACTCTATTACAGAACTTGGATATCTGGGCCCTAAATTCACTGCAAAACCTGATGTTTTTCAAAGATATGGAGACGACCCTAACCCTATCAGTCAGTATTGGAGTTCAATGCTGACCAAAATTATCACAAAGGCTCATCTCACATTTGCCACTAACATCTTGATGATCCCCGAGACGTTTGGGAAAATATTCTGTGGAGCGATGAAACAAAATCTGTTTTTGGAAGGTTTGAGTCCCGTTACATCTGCATAAAACTAGCAGCATTTCATAAAAAGAACATCACTGCAACAGTCAAACATGGTGGTGGTAGTGTGATGGTCTGGGGCTGCGTTGCTGCTTCAGGGTGACTTGCTGTAATTGACTGAACCATTAATTCTGCTTTCTATCAGAAAATCCTGAAGGAGGATTTACACTGACCATCAGTGCAGTTGGGTTATGCAGCAGCACAATGATCCAAAACACACGAGCGGGTCTGGACTTAAATCCAATTGAGAGACTTTGGCATGACCTTAAACAGATACGTTAAGATTGCTTTTTTTCCTCCCTTAATAAATCAAATCATTGTTTAAAAACTACAGTTTGTATTTACTTGGCTTATCTTTATCCAAAATTAACATTTGTTTGATGAACTGAAACATGTAAGTGTGACAGATATAGATCATCATCATTATCAGGAAATAAGGCATAAATTATGAGAAACTTCTGCACAATCTGACTTCTTTTTGAAACCAGGTAATTCCCCCTTTGCTGGCTGTTAGAAACAATACAGTTCAACAGTACAGTTCTAAGGCAGTTCCTCACTGGCTCTAATGCAGGTTTGTCCAAGTGGTCTTGCTGTATCCCTGGCAAAGCTGTCACTTGACTGCTGTGGTTGGGTAAAATCAATGTCAGTCACTACGCTGTCTCTTCTTTTCAGTACTATCAATAAGTGGAAAATTAATTTTCTACTCAGCAGCCTTATGTAGGAAACATTAATTAAGTTGTTGATGGGAGACTGCAGTTGCAACACGTAATCAGTTATAGCTAAAGTTCATCTATAAAAGGTGCTATCTCTGTTATAAGCATCAGGTTACTTTGGGCAGAAGTAACCTGAGGTAGCTTGATCAAAAAGTTATGAGAATGGACCTCAAATAATCAAAACATGGTGCAAGGGTGCGTGAGATGAGGTCCTTGACTGGGGGATTGGCCAAATTTAAATCAGCTAAGGTTTGATGCTACATAAAGTTTTTTATGAACTTTATGAAGCATGTTGTAGAGTACAGCATCGCTGAAAATGAAATATTATTGCTTTGTCTGCATTTCATGTATGCCTTATTTAATGGAAATCAATGCCACAGGTGGATAAATGTGTTGGGGTTTTTTGCTGTTTTTTTTAAATCACAGTTGTAAAATGCATGGCTAAGGCTCCCATCTCTAGGCCTTGGCTAATCAGGAGCTCTGTAGTTTGATCTGCAGCTCCTCCGGCAATATTAATTGTTGGGTAATTGCATTAAAATGCTCCAAAAGGCACCAATGGCACAAACACGATTGAGAAGATAAGTTAAGTAATGCCAATTAGCGGAGACGAGGCGGAGTTAGTCGCCCTGCGTGATAGATACAGGCTTTAAAAGTTAGACAGTAAGACGCTGTGAATGTGGATTGTAGTAAAAAAACAACAACATGTACCTCTGAGAGAAGGAAATCACTCTACATCTAGTAGTTCATTTACCATTCGTAAGTTGAGAGAAAGACTCTGCAACACGAGACAAACTCATGGACTGTGGAGTCGAGTGCATAATATGACCACTGTTATCGTATTTAAGGGAAAAAATAATTGTGTATTTTCCCCAGAACATGATGTTGACCTTAAAATATGAAATCTAATTATGTTTCTGAAGAATTCAGCGCAAGAGCATGTGGAGGCTCTGTGCATGATTGGTTTAATGACCACTCATGTGGTAGTTATGATCCAGTTATACATTTAAAAAGTTTCCTGGACAGGGGGAATCGAAATCAGATTATCTTGGTTCTGTTGTAAAAAATAGACACCAAAACACTATTTATCAATTTAGGAAGTTAAGTCGTTAGCTCACCCTCTGACATTAACATACATAACAGATCACAACTGGGCAGCTGTAAGTGAGAGATGTCTGGTGGTGCGAAACACGATTATAGTGGTTCGACAATTTAGTGCCAAACAGGTGGAGGTGTTGTTGCTGGAATGCTTGTTTCATAACATGGGTCACACTATTTGAATTCTGAACCTTTGTACTTTTAGACTGTTCCAAATGCACCAGCAGCTAGAAATTTGTGCTAGAGAATAAAGGAGTGAAATTCTACATCAGTAAGTGAAATATTTTTGAGTAATTCAAAGGAAGCATCAAAACAAATTGTGGTTCAACAATGTGTGGTGAGTAAAGTCAATCCTAAATCCTTTCGAATGCGTGCAACAGCTAAAATGGAGCAAAAGCTTCTTGGATTGTCTGTTAGTATAATTAACCTCAATCAAGCACAGAGCAAGCCATATTAATTGTCAGATAATTGCATTAACATGCTCCAAAAGGAACCAACAGCACACACATGGTTGAGAAGATAAGTTAAGTAATGCCAATTAGCAGAGACAAAACCCAGTGGATGGCTATCGACTTAGTTGGCACCGAACCTGCTATTTGAAGTGCCCCGAATTATAGACTTTATAAACAAAAACGACTGATTTTTTTATAAAAGTGCAAAACCTGTAAATTTGTTGAAAAGAATTTCACATTTGTTGTAAAAACAAGAAAAACAAGAAACAGACTGTAAACATGTTCAATTTACCTGAAAGTGTGCCATTTTAATATGGAAGTCTGTGAAACTCTAGGTTCTGTAGACTCCCATGGTGATGTCAACTTATATAGTACCATACTGTGCAAAAAGTCTTGAGCAAGAAAAATGGATCCTGTGATTTACCGAAACATACATGCATACATGGAAATAATGTATATAAAATCAAAACAGAGTTTGACTTTTACTATCCAGGTATGATTTTACTGCATTGGCAGTGTTTGGGATCAATGTCATACTAAAATTGAAGCCATTCCTAATCAGATGGTATTGCATGGTGAATCAAGATGTGATGGTACATCTCTGTGTTCTTAATTCAATCATTTGTTTAACCATGAACCATGACAGAGCCTCCACCATGTTTTACTGATGGCTGTAGACACTCACTGTACTTCTTTCCTGAACTTCTCCCTACATACTGACAATGATTTAAGCCAAAAAACTTCAAATCTGAATTCATCACTTCATCAGAACTGTTGCCACTGATTTACAGTGCAGTTCTTGTTCTATTTTAATACCTCAGCTTTTCTCCCTGTCTCCCTTCATTAAGAATGGCTTCTTGACAGCCACTCTTCCACTGAGACCATTTCAGATAAGGCTTCAATGAACCGTAGATGATCAACTGAAGACCCAGAGGCATCTCTCAGGTCCTGTGTCAGGTCTTTGCTGGATTTTTTCCTGTTTTTTGAGGACATGACTTTCAGATACTGCCCATCTGCTGTATATAGTTCTTCTCCTGTTCTCCACTCACCTACATTTTTAAGGACACATTATACCAAGTTGGCAGCTAATGACTCAATTTGTTGGCACAAAATTATTGTGCCTTCCTGTCAAACATAGTTATCTTTGGCATTTTTCATAGACTCAACTAAGAGAATGGGTACAATGATTTTTGTAACAAGACCTGGTTCTTTGCCAAGCTGAGCACTATTTTTAGTTGCCAAGTAAACATGTGGATAACTAATGTCAGAGAACTTAGTTAGGATAATCAATTTACAATACTATGATCTAAGATATCATTGATCACTGATCATTGATATCATTTCCACAACATAATACAATTACTGCTTTGAGCCTGTAATCATGTCCACTCTAAGAAAGCAAAACATCCATATTTTGGTCTGTAGTTTTTATGCTGGCAGTTAAATTGAAAAACTTTTACCAGGAGTTTCCCAAAATATTTTAATATAAAAATTCCAAAAGACTGCTCCCGTTTCACCCAGCTGTTCTGGTCTCCTGCAGCTGATACTGTTTAATGGAGATTTGGGGGGAAAAAACGACTTGTACAATAGCCAGTGCTAGCACGTGTCTCTTCCGCTTTATAACAAGACGACCAATATCATAAGAAACCCATTCTTTCCAGCTTTTTAGATCTGTACCCGAACACGTGCCTTTGGGAAAAATAAATGACCACAGATAATAAATGAGCCCTCAAGCTGTTGAGAACATTAAACAGCACACAGAACACAAACAGAAAGGCAATCGCAGAGTCAGCAGCCGCTCCACAGTAGCTCTGCTGTCACAAAAATGAAAGATTTCCCTTAGATAGCTGAAAACAAGACTCGGTTTCCCGGTTTCTGTGGAGACAGGCTGTTTACCAAAACAACTGATGATACACGTATATGACCCATGCCCCTTGTCATGGAATTTGAAATATAAACACATGAACTTTCATTCCAGTATTGCATTTAATCACTAATTGATCACTTCCATGGGGAAGAAATACATCGCATCACCAATGATTTATAATCTTCTGAAAGTCACTGTTATTGAGCTAACTCCAATTTTGTTGAGCGTCCAGTGGATGTATTCACATTCAAACAGCCTGGAAAATCACACTTTAGAGCAAAACTTGACTTGTGACATTAAAAATGCAAAACTTAGGCAAGCTTATTTTGAAGGCCCCCTATGAACGCTCTTCTTAAAGCAAAGACTTTTATGAGTGTTGATTGGAAAGCTTGGTTTACTTGTGCATATGGACATCTTAGAAAGAAGAATTTAATGAGGCTCGGCCAACAAGAACAGGAAAAGATGACCTTAAATGAGACATATTCATGTTCACCTCTATGCACTTCTACATATTCTCTCCTCTGGACCGGGGCCACAGACACAGAAAGAGAGCAGATAAGTGTGACTTATATGAAAATCTGAAGTCTGAAAGTTAACTATTATAAACCTAAACCTGCATTCATTTCCCCCCTAAACTACCCCTAAATACCTACAGAGTAAAGCCTCATTTCAAGGTAAAGAACAAAGCTTGAGAGTCTGTCATTCAAGACAATCAGGTGTAAATGCAGGTGGAGCAGGCACCGATATGCAAACAGGTGATCAGCAGCATGGCAGCAAAAGAGGAAGAGGAAATCAGAGAAGAATCAGAGGAGAAGAGCATGTGCCACGTCTTCCTCTCCATCTTTGCTTTCTTATCAAATCGAACTTGATATTTCCATTTCCAAACACTGCAATCTTCATACTGCACAAACAACTGCAGTGATACACATGCAGGAAACAGGAAACCAGCTCAGAGCAGAGCTGTGAGTCAGCCCTCTAAAGTAACTTTGCTTGTTTGCACTCACACATATTGAGCGGTGAGATCCCAGGCAGTGAAAGCAGTCATTCCCTCGGGCTGCAGGTGCTAAAAACTAAAGGACCTGCTGGTCCACTCATCATTGAATTCTTCCTAATACCCAATTTGTCTCAGGCAAAGATGTTAGAGCCCAGTTGTTGATCATTTAATAAGCTTTTATTTATTAGTTTATTAATTAAATACTGAATCAGAATTTCTCTAAATACTACAAAAAACTGAAATGTAACGTGTCCAAAGCATTACTGAAAACAAAACAGGAATTCAAAAGTGACAAACAACACAGAACCATGGGACTGTGACAAAAGCAGCTTGAATAGTATTCCCTGTGTGAGATTTACCAATGGGATGTGTTGAAGAGAATCAGCTGATGTGGGCAGGCACTGAGATCAGCTGATCTGAAGAGGATTAAGGTTGAGCTTCACTCTGTTGACATTCTGAACTTTATGCTCAATTTGTAGGATGAAACTGCTTCATTTGTTACTCTGGTTACACGTGTTACAGGGATGTGTAGAAGGATATGCGCTCCGCATATGTGTGTATGTATACACACTGAAGTCAGGTGTCATTTCCTTTCTTTAGTTATTTTGTTGTCATATCTTAATAAAGATGTAAATAAACAGAGAGAGAATAATAAAAAGTGAGCGTCTATTAGCAGATTCCGAGGACGAGCGGCTTATCTGAAAGTTTTCTCAGAAGGGAAAACAAGGCTAAATACCAAGAACCGGCATTTCACAGTGAATTATGGAGAAAAAAATTGCTTTTAACATAATTCACTCAACTATTATTCACTGTACTTGACTAAATCCCAGTCAGAGGCAATAAAGAGAAAGAGAATAATAACACAAGAGGTCTGCTGGCTTATCGCAAAGATCATAATTATAATTATCTGAACATTTTTATCTTCAGTTTAACATCATTTTATTTGGCATAATGATTATTTAATTTAATAAGGTTGATGTATTTAAAAACACATCCTTCCTGGGAATTTGCATGAAATTCAGGTATAATTTGAATGATGAATTAAAGAAAAACGAAGGTGGATGGGGATAAAAAGGTCAGGCTAACAGGTGTTTTTGACTCTGAAGGGGCCTTTACTGTAGGGGGCTTGCAGTGGCAGCAAACTAGAGACTCAGGTAGCAGCAGGAGAAACAAAGGGAGCACCGTCAAAAGTTGACAACCATCACCTATGGCAATGCTCCACTCACGGAGAACCATATGTAACAGGTTTCCATACAGAAACTTTCTTCTAGATCAGGGATGTCAAACTCATTTTACATTGGGAACCATATGCAGCGCACTTTGATCCTAACTGGTGAAACTCCCCTTTCTGTCAGTGTAAAGTAGTTAAACTGCAATCCCTGAGATATCTTGGCAGTAGAAAAACAAGTGCAATTTCAATAGTATGGCTCAGTTTTATGATATGATAATGAAAAGCTGCTGTAATAAATGAAATAAATGTGTCAGCGCGACTCTTTGGGCTTAAATTGTAAGACATAAATGTGAAAAATTACTGAAAGACTTGTTGTAGCTCATTGCCTAGACATCCCTGTTATTATAAATCAGAACTTTCCTGTTGTTTGCTTATTTGTCTCTTACTTTTATTACTGTAGTATGAATGACTGTGGGTGAGGAGGACAAGCTGTAATTTGTATCAAAATACAGTTAAAAGTCTAAAATTTATGTCTTTTTTCCAAAGCTGTCCAGTAGGAAAGATTGGAGTCTTTGGCAGGCTAATTTTGAGAATTTTGAGAGCTTTGTGGTTAAAAAAGAATATATTTTTTTTAATCCTGATTATCTCGCTTTCAGTTTCATTAGAAGGGAAAATCGTTAGTGAAATTAAAGACCCGATTACTCACCCAGTCTTAAGGGGATCAAATGCAGAGTGAAACATGCTGGTGGGAAGATTAAAGTCAAATAGACTCTATTATTCCTCTGGTTTGCATCTTTGCGAGGAATGATTCAAAATGCAATGGGATAATGAGCCCAAACACGCCTCAAAGCTTTGAAGACCAAAGAAGATCAAAGGAGTGCTGACTCCACGGTCACCTGACCCCGACCTGGCATTGTCATGAAGACTGAAAAAGATAATTCTCCTTACGTGGCAAGTTGCTATGTGTTTCTCATCCTCTCATTCTGATGACATGCAGGTATGGAGCCAGTGAGACACAAAAAAACACAAAAAAACAATTAAATGTTTCCATGCTGCTGTGTCTGTGCAAGCCTGTGATTGTGAGCTTATAAAAGTGGTCAGGGGCTGCAGCAGACATTCAAAAAGCCATTAAAATAAACCTTATCTCCTACTTTAAAAGAATAGGGCTACTGCATCTGCTGCTGCTTCGTCACAGCGCTGCGCTCCCCACAGGCGAGGCGCTGACCTTTAAAAATTAAGTTTCTAATTACATCCAAACACACAAGCAGGAAAATATGGGCTGAATAGACGTGTAGTGACTTTAAAGAAGGGAGCACAAGTTTATGTATCACTGTGCCATCCAGTTTATCAAACATGACAAAGGCACAAAAGCATGATGACTTTTAAAGAGCAACAAAAGCCCAACAAAGGAGGTGGGTGGTAGTGTGGGTGGTAGGGGGGGTTGTAGTAGGCGGGCATCTACCGACCACACACTGGTGAAATTCTGCCCCCTGTTGGTGATGGTTTTAGTTAAAACCTCAGAGAAAGTAAAGCCTTCGTCCTCCCCACTGCTGTTGCCCTCGTGGTCGGTGGTTCACGCCACAAGTGACATCACATCCCCTGGCACAAACCACATTTTGGTGTGTTTTCAGCAGATCGTGCATCTCTTGATTTTTATAACAAGTGCAATATAAGTTCAAAGTCAGGTTGCTCTTCACTGTTTCAGTGATATATCCACACAGAAGCTCTGATATATCCCTCTAATTAAAGAGAGGAAAATCCTGCAACAGCTTAAAAAGATGAGACTTTTAGGAAAAAGTCTGCCATATTGGGTGCTATACAACCAATGGTGACGAAGGAAAAATGTGTCTTTCCCAATCAGTCGGTGGGTGTTTGCTGAAGGCTGCTGCCTGTCGTTAGGTAAAATCGTCTTGCAAAGAGGTGCTGAGTTTGCCAGTAATTTACAAGGAAGATGCCGACTTGTGTGCAAACACTTACTTACTGCTTACTAATCATCAAGAAGTACTAAAACTCAAAAAGTAGTAGTAGGAAACTGGAAACAGAGAACGCCCATAATGAATGTTTTATCAAACACGTTTCAAAAGACTCAGCTTTTAATTTGAAGTCTGTATTTCCAGTTTGTGTTTCAGCTGATCAGCAATCTCAAGGAGTTTCTTGCTAACTGGCCCAGGAATGACATTTTACCTAGCAACCATGATTATGAGGTGATCCTGGACCAGTCTGTAGGCCTGTGTGACCAGGGCCTTCTTCACTTGATCCTATACTGTCACCAAAGTTGTGTACACGTTAACAACACTGCTAGCATAATGGACAGGTTTTTTGCCAGGGCTCCCACACAAATGCAGACTTTGAAGCATCGCAACATCATGAAGATTTTCTTGTAAAACAAAGGAGGGGCTAGCAAAAGAAGATTGGGAACCACTGATATAGAGGCTTCAAAATAATTGCCAAGAGGTGTTACCAAGATGGTTGCCAAGCGTTGAGAGTTTGTTCCAGAAAGACTTTAATTGTGCTCCATATTTTTCACCCTTTTGAGAGCTGCTTCCTTATATATTTGTTTTTCAGTTCTGGATTCGTGTACATTTCATTTACAGCTTAATCAGAGTAACATGACTTGTTTCTTTCCAGCCTGACATGTGTATGTGTGTGTGTTGTGAGTGTGTTTGTGTGTGTAAGCGATACAAGCTTTACTTAAGAGGCCAAAGGTCAGCCTGCGAGTGCTTTTTCTTATTTTTTTTTTTTTGTAAACAGCTTTTTTTCCACAGCGTATGGGATTAGCTGGCTGCCTTATGTTGAACTCAGACCGAGACAGAAAATCCTCAAATCACTGACCCGCTCCGACAATCAAGTGTAAATTCTTCAAAACACAAGCGCACGGGCCACGATGAAAACGTCTGGCTTTAATGCCGGCTGTCACTTTTCTGCTCGCTGATCTGCAGACCACGCTGGAGTGAACAGACACCAGAGGCTGAACAGCCTGCAAATGACAGCTGCTCAAGCACTAATGCCAACCCTTCAACAGCCAAAGAAGAGACCTGAAAGTCCTCCCAGGATTCAACTTGTGTTCACATCCCTGTAAAGTACAAGAACATGTTTCTGTCACTCTGTGACCACGGTTCTAACTGTCATGTGCAGTGATAAGTCTTATCTGGAGGATGTATGCTGCTCTGTGGTTTCCATTTCCCACCAAACCATCACAGTGCCTTGGGCAACGCACAAAGGAAATATAGATCTGAATGGACAGGGGCGTTCGATCCACAGGAACTCACATGTTATGTTTGGTGTTCAGCGTTATATAATCCTGCATGTCCATGTTGACCCAATCCCACAGCAATCTTTGATGAACACAGCCAGAAAATTGGAGTCTGCTTGAAACAGCTTGAATCTGAGCTGAGAGCCTTAAACACAGTGTGTGCTCTCGTGATTTTGTTGTTTCCCCACGCAGGATTCAGAAGTCTTAAACTTATTTAGGTAAAGTTAATAACTGAAAAAGGTAATAACACAACTTAAATCAACAAATCTGAATACTTCATGACTCTACTATAAATTTCAGGGCACTGAAAGTTGGGCACAGTCCAGTTTTCTGGAAGCAGAACAGTCCTCTAAAATACTTTTAAAGTGAACCTGCATTGCTTTTAAATAACGAGGTCAGTGACTGTACAACTAATCCCTGTGAGCCAAATGCTCAGGCTTTAGGCTGCTGTTTGTTCTAATGTCACAGAGAGTGGGTATCCCTGATGTGGCCATCTTTTGCCATATCAGAACTGCCTGCTGGTCAAACTTTCACTTTAATAGTGTCAGCCAATCAGAAGAAGTGCCTCAAAGAGGAAAGAGCTAAAACAGGTTGTTTCAGACAGAGAATGAGCGGAAGACAGCATCTGAGTTTGGATGACAGATCTGGCATACTTTCAGGTTCTTTAGATGCTCAAAATTAAATCTTTCTTCCTTCTTCTTGAGGCTGGTTGGGATCTATTGTGGAAAAGAGTTTGGTTTTTTTCAATATTTCATTTTCAAACTGCAAATAACACATAGCTACTTCAGTAGGGTCCATCAATAATACATTTAGAGGTGGAAAGGAACAGAATAGGTGCCCTTTGTCAGGCTATGGTTGCCAGTTGGGAGAATAACCTTGCAGTTCAGGTAAGTCTGTGGTTCAGCTTCATATGTCCATCTTAATGTACGGATCATTAAATAGTGTAAAAGGTGATTAGATCAGTGATCAAAGAAAAAAGCTAACTGGTGGAGTCACTGTTAGGACAGATCAAGGCTCTTAAACTCCTAAAATCCACATTGCCTTTTAGCCACTTGCTAAAAAAATCATGTTAAATAAAATGTATCAATTTACTTTCTAAAAAATATACCCTTTGTGCTGTGAGAAAAATCGAGAGTGCGCCTTATAATCCTGTGCGCAGTATGTATGAATTCTGGTTGTGCTTACTGACCTCTAACCAATGTTCCCTCTAAGCTGCGCACGTGCGCAATTGCGCACTGCTGGCACGGTCTCTGCGCACAGAAAATCTGCGTTGCGCACAAAAAAAATCTAACCTGAATTGAAATTAAAATTAATACTTCAACAATCCTGTTTTGCAGTGTTAGTCAGTGAGTGACTGGCTGCTCCCATATGGGATTAGAACGATGCCACCTTATCCCATAGTCCAGCCAATAATGCGTATATACGCAGCCAATCAACGTCGTTGACAGGCTATGACAGCGTTCTTATGTGCCGACACCGGTGTTTAAGCTGGCAAAGCGGCGTGGCTGATGTGGAGTGAAGCCACGTTAACGACAACGTGTACAACCATTGGAGATGTGAGCAGGACAGACGGAACAATTGACGGAAAAAGTGTGGACTTTATACCAGTTTTTAAATTGTGTTGATAGGCCATGTAAAACCAGAGTTGTGATAAAAAAAAATATGCAATGTTTGGTTTTCTTCCTGAATACTGTCGTTGTTTATATTTACTGCGGGAAGAAACGGTAAAAACGGCGTTTTATAAGGAAAACGCTCGAAAGCACTCTACGCCTGTGAGCAAAAACAAACCCCACCTCTCTCTCCCTTTCCTATTGGTCGAAAAAAGTACCATGTCGACCAATCCAAAAATGATATGGCAACGTGGCATCTAGTTGTTAAGAAACGGGGGGAAGTTTTAAGAGTGACGGCGGTGTTTTGAGATGTGAGAGATTTGAGACGTTTAGCGCAAATCTTGTGTAGTTAGTGTGTAGTGTAGTCAATAGTTTTGTTGTGTGTGTCAGAACAGTGAGGCGACTATTGAACGTTACAGGTGTTACAGGGGTGATACATCTCCTGTTGTCAGGCCTGCAGGTATCAGGCTGTTGTTCTCCTTTATCTCATAGTGGACAGAAATTATTTTTTGGAGTGGCACAAATAATTTGTGTGGCATCAGATTTGATGCAGAACAGCTGATTGTTCTGTAAATAGTTTGAAATGTTTATTTAAAAATCCCTTGGCTGTATTAAAAAAATAGCTGCAAAAAACTTTGTTATTTGCCAAACTGAGTTACTTTTTTGAAGACGTAACTATATAATTTCTTGCCCAACATTGGTCATTATATACTATATTTTGCAGACAGAGAGTTACAGGACTCTCTCCCAGACCACAGACTCATAATCATAATACAAGTCAGAGCTTTAGAAAAAAAAAAGAAAGTTGTGTTTTCGAAATAGGAGTTCAAGTTATTTTTTACTTCCAATAGTGTTAACATACTACACAGGCCAATGACTAGATTTTTTTTTTTTAATTTTCATTGTAAGTGGGCTAAAGCAGTTAATTAAAAGTAGTCTAACATAAATGTAAACGCTGTAATTTGATTATTTTAATAAACCATGTAACTTGGATGGATTAGATGCCGGTGTGACCACAGTGCACACGTCTGATGTCGCTCACAGTGGTCCAAGGGATCGCTCAGGGAGTTTGTGTGTTCGCTCAGACACGTGAAAAATTAGAGGGAACATTGCCTCTAACCGATTTTATGTGGTACACAGCGCTCAAAAATCTGTCAAAAAATGTTTTTTTGACAGATTTTGCAAGAAGATTTTGGTACGACTTTGGTAAGCTACGAAGCCGCACTGCTTGATGGATTGTCGGAGTATTATGGCTACCGTAGTCAGGAGCCTTGCGGACTCGGAGTAATCTGGGTCCAAAACTCCGTCCCCTTCAGGTCCCAAAGCCAAACGAACTCACTGAGAGTTAAAAACTGTCTAAATTCTTTCATCTTTAATAAAATGATAAGTGTTGCTGCTTTACCAGGTGTAACAATGCAGTTTAATATCCAGGCATCCATGAAAACATAATTTATTAAATTTAACCGACTTAGAAGTTAGCAGGAAGTTAGCTCGCTAGTTTCCACCTAAACATGATATAGCATGTTCTGACTGAGAGATTTCTGAAAAAAATAAAACTTACAGCTCTGCTATCACTTCCAGCATAAATGAAGACAGAAAACCAAACAGCAGTGACTTTTGTAGGGTTACTGAAGTTGGGCAAGCTGGTATATAATGATGTGCTATGTGATCGCTAGCGACACAGCTATGTTAGCATAACATAAACACAGTGAAGCTGGAGGATGAATGCTAACTTTTTTCCACTTGATAAAAGTTAACGTGAGGGTTCCTGATGGTTAGAGACAAATGCAATCACATGGCAGGATGGTGTAAACGGACCAAACTTCAGTCAGGAGAACAACTGAGATAATCCATCCACAATGCGAGGTTAGTCATTAATATACTGCAACAAAATGGGAATAGAGCAACTGCAAGAGAATTCAACATTAATGAATCAATGGTATGGAAGTGGAGGAAGCAAGAAGAATAAGCTGACTAAAGCTTGACTTATCTGACTGTTTTGTTTCACTTAATGCGCCTTATAATCCAGTGCGCCTTATGGTCCGAAAAATATGGTAATATACCACACAGTATCATAAGCCTGGTAATCATTATTATAATTAGGGCTTTGCCAAATAATACCATCCTCTTATATACCAGTATAAATTCTTACATGGCACACTGTGTCACATTTTAAGATCAGTAATATGGCAACACCAAGTCTGTAGCTTCCCTAGCATACATAACAACAAGCTCAGTCATGGATAAGAGTGAGAGCCACGTGTGAGCCTCCATTGACGGTTTAGTAGGAAAAAAAGGGAACTATTAAAACAATCTCGAATAAAACTCAATACTTGAGCAGAAAACTGCTCCCACTAAAGGTGGAAACAACAAACCTGTTTCACCACTTCACAAGCAAATAGCCATCAACGAGCAGAACCAGGCCACAAAAAACGAGACGCTAGCAGCTGGTGATCTGCTTCCCAAATGTAAACGAATTACTAAGGAGAGTGGCGCCAGAGAGTACTTGCTAGCTGTACTCTATATGACCACGAGAGTAAATACTGGATGGAAATTACTGACATGGTCACATGGTGGAAAAGCAGAGCTTTAATTAGTGCTTGCATGCAAGGTAACACGGTTAAGTTACTCTATTTTGAAAAAAAAGCCCCTCATTTTGTTTCCGCTAATTAATGCTGGTATCGTTTTTCACTACCATCAGAAGTATCACTATTGCAAATTTCCTCGTAATATTGTGACATCATTTTGAAGCAACATTACACAGCACATTTGTCATCATTATATGTGATTATTAACATTGTTTACTTACACCACGCACTTTATTTCAAGTAGACCTGGTTTTGGAACAGCTCTTAATATCTTCTGAAACTTTCTTTCGCTAGTTTTATTTTGTAATTTTTTTCTTTTACATTCAATTTCTTTTCAGATAAACGGAAACTCTATTTTTACAAACAGCAACATTACCACCGTCCAGGACACCAATTCAGAGTCCTTGCAATTCTAGACTATCATTTCCTGATGGTGTAGCAAAGTGCATTATATTATATGCAGCTGTTTTGATGTCAGTAACAACAATTATAGTGACTACAGTGGTATTTATGAATTTCAGTCAAAGCTTGTGTGGTGGCAGGGCTCATGAATAGTCATTAATAGGCATGGGTCACTTGCTGTGCCTGACCTCCTAACATTTTCCTGTTAAACACAAAACTAAAATGCCTTCATGATCATAATTTAAACAAATTAATATTAAGGTAGGTGGATGCCATTCTTGTGTCCTATGTGAATTTTAGCCGATTTGCCAAATAGTTTAAGGTGCTAACTCTAACTCTACCCCTAACAGGTTTCAGGTCACCTAGTGCATAAAAACCAGAGGAAGTGGGAAAAAATGGATGGATGGATAAAATATCAGCAGCACAGCCCAAAGTCCAGTTAGTGGATCATGTATTTTCACCCATCACAGCAGAGGAAAGTCATTGAGTTTGATTATGCAGATAGCAGCCTAGCAGATCATTCCAGCTGGGATCAATAAGTTAACTTGGTATAAACGTTAGAGGTCAGACACTATGGGATGTTTCCGTTATTTTGTCAGAGTTCTGCTCTACTTAAATCAATACTGATTTTTATCTGGCGTCCATTTTAATACATTCATGTATTGGTGTCGCCGTGACCTTTTCATTCTCTTGAAAGCATTCAATCTGCAAATCAAATGGAGGATTTCACTGTGGAGCAAAGCAATTTCTGAATAAAAACAGGTACAGGACAACACTGACCCAAATGTAGATGGCGCAAAAACTACGGAAAAAAAGCTGCACACTTGATTAGATCTCCCAAAACTTTGAAAACCTGAAAATCTTTTCCATCATTGCCTTTGATGTCCTCAGCAGATTGGGATTCATCAACAACTTGGAGTCACTTCTGACCAAGACGTGTCTTTAACTCACAAACTAACCAAATCTGTAGACCTTGCTCTTTCCATTTGTGCAGTATTGTTAAACATCCTGTCTCAGAGTGATGTTGAAAAACTAGTTCATCTATTTTGCTTCTTTGAGGCCAAGTGGTCTATTATCCCAACAGAGCACTATTTCTGCATTGAAGATTAGACTTACAACTTTCCTTCTTGATAAAGCTTACAGTTAGGGCTGGATCAGGTGACCGTGAGCCATCCTTTAGTTAAGCTGCTATAGGCTCAGGCTGCTTGGGGACTTCCAAAACACAGTCCTGCTTAAATGTGATGATCTGATTGTTAGGGTTCTCTCTCCAGCATTGTAGCACCTTATCTTACTGTATCAAACTGAGACAACAGCTGTTGTGACTAAAAATACAGTAAATGAAAGAAAATGAAAAGACCTAATTTACAGTTAGGTCTGCAGCAATGTCAACCTCAAATGCAACATGAAATGCTCAACTTGTGTTTTTTTTATGTAGTGGCTTTATATGCTCAGTGTTTCTGAAGTGATGAGCAAACAGAAGACAGAGAAACAGAGGAAATAATCATTAAATAAGGTTAATGATCATCACCCTCTCTCTGACTTCAGCTGGACTCACTGAAAACAACTTGGTTGCTCTGGTCTGAATCATATTAATCTAACAGATTCCAAATTGTTCTTATAAAGTCTTCCTCAAACACTAATATTACCTACGGAGCTCCACAGTTTTCTGTAGTAGGTTCGATATCTTTCATGTTATACATGCTTCTTGTTCACAATATCATTAGAAAGCATTTCCAGGTATGTGCAGATGGTACCCAGTGACTACAAATCAGTTAGTTAGAGTGCAGACACGTCTGAAAGGCAACAATGTAAGGATTAAACAAAAATAGAAATGCTCAATCTGTGTGTTTTACTGACTTTATAAATGCTGTAAATGCCCTCTGTTCCCATACTTGAGCTGCATTTAGAAGTTTCAGTTAGAGAAGATAACAAGATCTACTTTCTCCTGACTTTAAAAGCCCACTTTATGCAGACAAAAGTTTTCAGAGAAGAAGAAGGTGGCGATGTGATTAAACATTTGCAACGAGGACAAAGGAGAAAAGAACAGAATTGTTCACTGTGTTTGAACGAAACTGCGCCCAGACCTTCGTCCTTGCAAATCCCTGTGCACAGTTGTCTCTTAATGCAGGAACTGAACTGATCTTGAACAAGCCTCAGAAAACATCCTGTTTATGGCTCATTGTTGTGGGAGTGGCTGAATGTATGCTTGCTGCCATTCTTATCTGTTATAACACATGGGGTCATGAGGGCGAAGGGGTTTACTAGGCAGAGATGAGCTCACACAGAGCTGGGTGTCTGCAGAAAAATCTTAAAAGCATCGATTTCACGTTCTGAAATGTCACTCTTGTTTTCTCCCCTGCTCCAGGATCTGACCTTAATTATTACATCTTTCCAAGGTCCAAGTCACAGTTAATGGTTATCTAAGAATTAATGCAGCATTAATACACTAAGAAAGCCAAATGTTCAGTTCATTAGACTAAACAAACAAACAGTAAAGCAACAAAGTGCCACATTTTAGAAGCTGGAATGATGATCAGATGATTTTAGGTTACATTAATTGACTCTTTCAGCTAAAATTCAGGGAATTTCCTGAGCCCTGAATAGCTGCTTGTTGGTGACACCAGCACAGCTGACCGGCATCTACTGAAGGCAATGAGTTCGTCTTATTTTATTTAACAGAAATATTTGGGGGTTTTCCTATTATTCCTGAAGTATTTATGTACAAAATGTCTATAAAGCTTGAGTAAATGAACCCCAACTTGGATTAAATGCTTACAGATTTAATTTTATTACAGCGCTGCTTATTTTCCTTTACCTCTGCCTGAAACCTTACTCTCCAATAGCACATAAATACAGGCACTTCCTAGGTCATATAGGGCCCAATTTGATCACAAGAAGGTCAGATTTCTCATTAAATTATTCATAAAACGGTGGAACATCCTGACGTCTTTAAAAAAATAAGTGCGTTTTTCAATAATGTGTCAACGTCTTTCCACATTCAGTGACACAGCTGTCATTACATGCACTACACGATTACAGATCAAAGAGGAAAGATACACAGCCTTTGCTTTATTGAAACTAAACACAAGTATTTCACATCTTTTATTTGAAACAACTTACATCATCCTAGAAATAATCTTAACTTTCCAGATGTTTTCACTGTGATGACGCACCGCTGCCATCACCACAGCAGGTGTTGTGTCGTATGGATAATGTCTGTAATTAATGACTCCACTGCAATTTTCACACTTTGTGAGGTCACCCAGTGGCCCAGATTGAACACAGGTTTGACACTCCTGCTGTACATAGACAATGGTTTTCATTGATATCTCTCATATTTTTGGATGGTTTTTTGATCAAGAAGCAGACATGATATTTGAACCATGTGGTATCACAAAAGGTCAAACTTCAAACCACACTGAGAGATATTTAAAATGGGCAGAAAACAACAATTTTAAGTCAGAGCACTTAATTAAAGTAACCTGTATTAAAAGAGAATTAAAATAATAACTAAAGTAAAGTGAATGCTCAGCCCCCATCCTCAATATCCTGAACTCGATAAGTGCTTAAGAAACTTCACGGATCTTTTTTTTTTTCTTTTCTTGTCCTACATCTGCTTCTGCATCGATTATTTTTGGGGGGAAAACTTAAATTTGACCATTTGTCTTCTCAAACAGGGACTTACAAAACACACAGGAGCAGGTGTACAGACATACTGAAAGGTGTACATGTGCTCCTCAGGCAGCAGTTTCACTGTCAGGTGTAAAGAAATTTTAAAAAGAAAAGTATTCATATCAAATGTCAGTAGATAAACATGTTCACTCCAACACACAGAATAGCATCAGTTTTAAGGGTAACTTACAATAGTTACTATATTTTCGATGGATTCAAGGTGTGTGTGTGTGTGTGTGTTGGGGGGGGGGGGGGGGGGGCGTGAGTGAGCAAACTGTGGTAAAAATCTCCTATTTGGGTTGTGCATAAAATAAATAAGCAGTAATAAACAGTTGTGTGATTCTTCAGACAGTTCACGCATTTTCTTTCCGCTTTACATGAAGTTTGTAAACTGGGATCTTCTTGTTAACCTTACAAACTGGCGCACTTGACCTGCAGATTAAAAAGCAGGAATCCGTCTTACCTGGAGTAAGCCTCTTTAACGCCTCCTGTGGCGCGATTCCTCAAACATAAACCCACGCGGGGAGCAGGAACCGGCCGGTGGCCCGTCGATTGAGCAGATAGTGGGGATGAAGTCCGTACGAAGAGTCGGGAGCTGTCCTAACAGCTGCTGCTGCTGTTGCTCGGTGCTGATGTGCTGTCCGCGGAGCGAATGCGCCTTTCACCACCCTGTCACAGTATTTCTGTCCCCCTCCCCTCCATAAGGAGCTTTTCCTCCACCTGATCCCGCGTCATTAGCCAAACACCAGCTGGAGCTCTGGACTCCCCCACCCATCTCTACTGAACCACCTCCTCGTCTCCATTGCGCTCTGCTCCGAGGAGCAATGTGTGGAAGACAGTTAGTGCCAAAATAGAAATACAACGTGTGCGCTAAATGAAGCAATTTAAACAAAAAGAAAAAGGTAACATTTTTAAATAATAGATAAATAAATAATAGAGCCAGTTTGTTTATATGAAGAAGTCGCAGTTTTAAGAGAAAGGAAATTTATAAATGACTAAATAAGGGTTGGGTTTTTTTTGGGGGGGGGGGGGGTTGCATTTTTTTTTTAATCTGAATCTTTAAAACTCTAAAAGATGGCGATGGCCACTGTGACATGTGACCTGGCTTCTGTAGCCTAGGTGACCTCTAATGCAAATTGGCCTGGCAATCCAGCCCACTGGAAGGTTTTGGAAAACTGGCTTTTAATTATATTTTCAAAGGTTTTACAACTTGAAGACCTCCCCCACCCCCTGTGAAATTGACACCGGTGAAATTAAATAATGGAGAAACAATGGAATGAGATTTTTTTTTTTTTTCAGTGTCTACAACAGAAATTATTTTGCTTTCTTTTGGACAATAAGCTACCAGAAGTTGTTTTCTGTAATTTTACACATTTATTTCTTACATTTAAGCCCATGAAGTCGTGTTGACAGATTTCTGTCAGTTAGCAGCGCTTCTTTAAGGTGTAGAAATATTCAAACATATATATATTGTCACCCCTGCTCTAATGTATTTACTACCAGCTCAGTCAGCTCCATTCTTCAGTTTCACTGGCAGTCACTTCAGTGGCTCTCCTGGAAGCAGGGACACATTTCTCTTGGTTCCCACCCACTTCCCATTGCTGGTGCTTATTGTGCCGTACTTTCAGAATGTCTTGGATCTCCGTATTAATCAGTATATTCTGGTTATACCTCATATTAATGTCTATGTTACCACAATGTGTACATATCTTTCTGGGAAGCTGCATGTCAGGCTACTTCATAGGTTTAACAAAGTACTCAAGTGTAACATCCTGTTTGGAAATGAGCGCCAATGAGTCAGGATGTCCTGTCGTAAATTCTTACACGGTCAACCTGGATTAATTAGCAGAAGAAAATGAATGAAAAACTGAAGGATGTAAACTATGTTAAATTTTTGATACTGTATTGATAAAAAAAGCAAAATAAAATGTGTTGGGTTTTTTTGTTTGCTTGCAGCATTTATGAACATAATGTTCACGGGACAAGCAGATTGTTGTGATTTTAAGTCATTATGGTCAGAAACAACTGAAGAAAAAGGTAAAGGTCTGCCCACTATTTGGTTCCAGATGACTTCTGGTGCATTTAAAAGAAATCCAAGAATTACAATGAAACAAATAAATGAAAATAAATAAAACCTATATTATTAATAATTAATAAAAAGTCAAATGACATTATAAACTTAATTCAATTCCAGTTTATTTGTATAACACCAAATCACAGCTACACCCTGCAGAATTAAGGAGAAAACACCAAAAATCAGACAGCCCCTCTGTGAGCAAGCATTAGGTGACAGTGGGAAGGAAGAACTCCCTTTTAACAGAAAGAAACTTCCAGCAGAACCAGGCTCATCTGACACAACCAAAGCAATGATGTCTTGGAGTGTTTGTTACAAGCCTCGCCCAAATGATGAAAGAATAAAAATACTAATCCCAAAACATTACAAAATAAAAGAAAATACCATCAAAATAAAAGTCCAGTATTCATTGTCACTATTTCACTTATTTCAGATTTCCAGACTTTAGTGGAGCCACATTATACATCTGAGGGATAAAAAACTATATATATTTTCACAAATATTTGAATTTTATAGACTTTTCTTCATCTTGATTTTAAAAAAGAGGCTTAGATAAAGCTACCTACAAAGGTTAAGGGATGAGTCTACAAGCCAAATGGTTGGAAACCACTTGTTTAATCATACTAGTGCACAATCAGTGTTGGGGAGTAACGGAATACATGTACCGCCGTTGCGTATTTAAAATACAAAATATGAGTAACTGTATTCCGTTACAGTTACCGTTTAAAAAGGTGGTATTTAGAATACAGTTACTTTGTTGAAATAAATGGATTACACGGCGGTACTTTCCTGTTTCATATTGTCACGAGTCAGGACTGTTTGTGTTTTGTTTGACAGCTATGTTCTGTTGTTCCAGGCGGCAGCGTTACGGTTGCCATGGTTACAGGGTGACGCGCTCTCTCTGCAACTGTGTGTTTCCTGGGTGAGAGAGCGCTTTTTGTTGTTGTTGTTGTTGTTGCGCTAAGCTAATAGGCAGAATGCTACAGGCATAGCTCTAAAGAATGTAGCCTCATGAGCAGTGTAGTCCGTGCTGCAGGGAGAATGGACTGCCATACCCATTATGTGTCTGTGAGCGCGAGGAGGGAGAAAAAGGGAGTGGAAAAGTACGAGCTGTCATCGAGCAGAAACGGGAGCTGGAAGCATGTAAATATAATAATAACCACTGCAGCCAAGAAGAGTGCCTGACGAGCCCAGTTGTAAGTAAGCTATTAAGACTCGACTGTACACTGTGTTCGTGTTTTCCTCCGAAACAATAAGTTCCGTTGGAGCAGCCTTTCAACGCCTCTCTCTGTCTCTTGCTAGCAAACGTGACCCACACAACAAAGTAAAGCTATTTTTAGGCTACGAGCCCGACACGAACCCGACGTATTAGCCAGAGGTCCCTTTACTATGGTTCGGAGCCGCGGACCTTCAGTAATAGTAATAAATCACATTCATGTAGTTGTAAACAGCACGATAATATATTAAGTAATCCAAAGTATTCAGAATACGTTACTCTCATTGAGTAACGTAACGGAATACGTTACAAAATACATTTTGGGGCATGTATTCTGTAATCTGTAATGGAATACATTTTAAAAGTAACCTTCCCAACACTGTGCACAATTTCTAAAGACGTCATCTGTTTTTTAGTATATAAAATATTAATCTGAGACATAACTGCATCTGTCAGATACACCTAGTGCAGTAAAAAGTACAATTATTCACTTTAAAACGTGGCGAGGGAGAAGCATAAAATAACACTGACAGCTTTTGGGGGAAAAAAATCTTGATCCTGCAGCAGCACTGACAGTACCACACGACGTGTGAAAGAGCAGTCATCCTGGATCAGTATTAGCTCTGCCCCACGGAGACAAAAATAATCAGATTATTCTCAGGAGCAGCTTGTTTGATTCAGGGCCCTTGTGCTGCAAGGCCTCCACTGTATGTTGCTCTGTTTGTTCACTGTGTCGCTGCCGATGTTTAACCAATGAGAAAAGCATGACTGCTCCCCAAAGCCAAGAGGCATGACTCAAATTAGTTAGAGTGCATCGTCCTTTGAATGATTCATCAAAGAGATCCCAGATCCAGAGACGCAGTGACTGAGGCGACTGCATGGATAAATGAAAGCTGATGTGAGGGGGGGGGGGTTGTGGTAGTGGAATATTTTTCTACCAGATGGGACACGGATATGTCACATATGATAGAACTGAAGACATTAGCCAGCATAAACTTTGTTTTATAAATCTGTTATTTAATTTAGGTTGAGGTGTCTGTGAAGGTTCTCAGTCATCCAGGTCATCGTAGTCTAAGGAGCTTGGAAAGAAAAGCGTCTGGACTTCTTTAAGTTGCTTGAAGACGTTTCACCTCTCATCCGAGAAGCTTCTTCAGTTCTAAGGGTCAAATGGTGGAGAGTCCCAGATTTAAACCCAGTGGGAGTTTCACCCCCAAAGAGGGACAAAGGACCCCCTGATGATCCTCTACCTAATCACATGAGCCAAGGTGTGAAATCGGGTGTGGGTCACAATCAGCCAGGGTTTCGGGTGAGCTCATTGTGAAACCCGGCCCCACCCTATCATGTGATTTCCTGAGGTCAGATGGCCCAGGATGTGAGTGGGCGTTAAGGCGTCTGGGAAGGGATCTCAAAACTGGATTATAGATGGCAGACAGTTGAGGTTTGAATTTAGGTTGAGGTTTGAATAAAAGTGCTTTCAGTTTTCAATTCCTAGGATTACTGTTTTTACAGGGGCAGATTCTCAACTGCAGCACAAACTTGTAGATTTTTACTGACTGAAATTCTCCCAAGCAGCTTTTAGTGTCTATAATTAGCCCTGCCGTGGAGTTGATGCCCTTCTACAATTTTGTCCAGCTCTTCTTTTGCATATCCATTCCCTTGTGTCACCTCTACATTCTGTGCTGGGAGACCTAGCAAAGATTCCTACACTGTAAAATGTAATTCTAGATGTTTGTTATTTCAACATATTATTCTATATCAGTTTGACGATAGATGACTGAAGTTGTTGTTATAACATAGAATTACAAGTTAAAAACGTCCCAATTACACCAAAAAAAGCTAACTTGAAAACTCATGTCCAGCTAAATCAGAAACTTATGTGAACTTGACAATGCGGGTAAGTTGAGCACAGCAGGATTCAAAACTGCCTCACGTGACTGCTACCGAGGTGCATCATGGGGAATTGGCGGTTAACGACATGCTCACTTTACTTGGACGTTTTCTAATCGTCTTCTTTGGAATATGCTTTCAAGGTGAGTAACATTGGTTATAACTATAAGGAAAGAGAGCTACAAAAGTTGGAACATGTTTTGAATTTATGGCATGACGTGTGTTTTTCTCTTTTACCGAAATGTTTGCTTTAGCTAATGTAACTTTAGCCGACAAGGTCCAGCTTGTGTGTCATGACCAAACTTGACCTAATAAACTGACACATGGCCTTTTTTATGGGTTTAATGTGGCGCTGAGCAAATCACAAGTATTGTGCCGCTAGCTTTAAGGTTGTGCACTCACCCTGTTGCGATATTAGCAAGCTAACTCAGCTAATTAATAAAGCTTATTTCATATTGTCTCTGTACTTGTAAATTTCTTTCAAGTTCACAGGCTGTTGTATTTTGGTGGAAGTTCATTTTGGCAATATTTCCAATAACTGGCTGGGTTCAAAAAGAACTTTTTGGCAGGACTCGGATGCTTGTTGTCATCTGTTTATCCCTATGTAATCACTTAAGGTGTTATTAACTGCTGCATGCTAAGCTGCAAGAGTGCACTGAGGACTGAGACAAAATATGGTCTACAAACCAGCATTATATTAGTTTTTATCAGATAGTCCTCCAGTGTGCTTATTTTTTGCTTTAATTATATTGTGCAGTTATTTGTTACCCTGAAATGCTTTATGCTTAACAACAGCTCACTATTTTGACTTATTTTTGAACTCTTGTGATCAGTATGACTAGATTGTGTGAGTTTCCATACTAAACGAGCTGTAGTGATAAAATAATTGGCATCAGAGACACTGATTTTTGGCATGGTATACTGCAGAAGTTTTTTTTTTTTTTTGCATAATTTACCTTTTAATTAAACTGCATTCTCTGTATTGTAACAAAACTAACATTGTTTATATGTCAGAAAATTAGCAAACATGAATAAATGGCGAAAACAATATAATTATAACATATATTTTTATTTTACTTATTTTAGGTCTGTGAAGCCAAACTTGATGCTGGGGATTTATTTTTGTCAGTGGAGTCAAATGGTAAGTTACAATTTGTGCATTTTGTCATACTGGAAACACCTCAGATTATATTGTAATTTAATAGCTCTGTAGAACAAATGATATAAAGATTGTAGTGTCAGGGTACTTCTTAAGAAGTAATATGGCACTATTGATGATCACATGCAGGTGGCATAAACTAAATATTCAGACGTGTTACCAACAAATGATTCATTAACAAAAGCAATGGAGCAGACTGTTTAGGTTCTTGTGGTTGTAATAACATCCATAACTGCAAGTTTGTCATTAATTTATTTTCACAGGTCTAGATGATCACATTTGACTTTGTCATTTAAATGAGGTGGACTTGCAAACTTTGCGCTCTTTGGGGTAAATTGCTGTCCACTACATATACACAGAATCTGCACAGTATTTCAGATCTAAAAAGGGAGTATGTAATGGACTTGCTGGCTTTAATGTAAAAAGCCTGTTGTGTAACTTTAATGAGGCAGTTGGACTAAAACAGTATTGCTCATCAAGGTAAACATCTGAGGAATAAGGAAATTGTTACTTGTCCTTTTACTCAGTGTTCTTTTAATCGCACGTTTACTAAAGTTTTACATCACATAAGTCATTTTCACAATCATTCTACTTTAAAAGATTTCAAGACAGAGCTTATTGTTCTCTGAACTTCCTTGTTTGCTGAACGGCAGGTAAAGTGCATCTTTTTGTTTGTTTGCTTTTGTGTGTTTGTGTTTTCTCTAATGGGCCTCAGATGACTGTTTGCTTAAATTTGGGTCTCAAAGAATCTTTTTTTAATTCTGCCTGTACTCTCCACCCCTCTTCTTCTATTGCTCAGGTTGAAGCAGAATTTGCCCGTCTTACATCTGTTGAGCTGAAAGGGTTCCTTTTTGCTGTGCTTGACCATTATGGAGAGGTTCGTGGAGCTGTACAAAATCAAGAGCGGCATAGAAAGGCTAACTAGGCTCATAAGATGCTTCGGAGATGATGTAAGTGTTCAACTGCGAAATCTAATCCTTTGTTTAAGTTTTAGGTTATCCAGTTCAACTGATGAACTCATTGAAAGAAAGCTGATAAGTAAAGTCTGTCATCATATTTCACAACTGGACATTTAGTGTGGTAACTTTTACAGAATCTATGTATATTGGTGGTAGGTTGGATATCATATTCTACTTGAATGTCCTGATAAGCCTGATTCAAAATCTCCAATGATAATCATATATTGATGGAATTATGCATCAAAAAGCTGTGAATTTGGAGCTGTCTACATGCTTCATAAACACTGTTTAACAAGTGTTTTTGTTTTCTTTTTGACTTCTTTGACCAGAGCCCTACACAAAGGAAGAGGACAGAGGACCTCATTTTCTAAAGGAAGATCCCTCACACACTTTCAAGACTGTGAAGGTTAGCATTGTTTCTTTTAGTAAATTTAATAATGACAGCACCACAGTGGATTTTAAATTAAAAAGTACATGTGTACTTTTTCCTCACCAAATGTATTATTACAAGATCTTTGACACTGGATTTGGTCTGGGTTTCAGAGAAACTAACTGGCAAGCTAGCATTGATATTATTAGTGTCTTGTGTTTATTCATGTCTTCACCAGGGTCTTTGACATTTCGCTGCTGTACTGTTCACTTCAGCTTTACGTTTGATTTCTCACATTGTATATTGTAATGGCAGAGATATTAGGATATTTAAGGGGCTGCAGTGGCTGCTACAGCTGTGGGGGGCAATACTTTGGTGAAATGTCCTGGACCCTGGAAAAGAGACTGTGTAGACTGGGTAAGCAATTAAAGGTTACTGGCCGAGAGTCATTGGGCAGCTGGGTAAAGGTGGATGTTGATATTCAGTGCCAATTATGCAACCTGTTCAGCCATGTCTATATGCTCTTTTTTCATGCTGTTAATATAGGGGGAAAAAATAAACTTTAATCAATAAACTGATTGAAGAAGCATTGTCTATGGAGCCATAATCTGATCCTGTAGTGTAGCTGCAGTTTGCACATTTCATGTATTCTCAGCCAGATTTGGTTTAGAGCACAGCCAATATTTAGCATAAGTAGATTTAAATTCACACACTGGTGATGGCAAGCTACATTGTAGCCACAGCCACCCTGGGGCGCACTGACAGAGGCGAGGCTGCCGGACACTGGCGCCACCGGGCCCTCTGACCACCACCAGTAGGCAACAGGTGAAGTGTCTTGCCCAAGGACACAACGACTGAAACTGTCGGAGCCAGGGCTCGAACCGGCAACCTTCCAATTATAAGACGAACTGTCAACTCTTGAGTCACGATTCAGTCATCCACCCATGTGTGTGAATGACTGAATGTGTAAAGCACTTTGGAGTCCTTAGGGGACTAGTAAAGCACTATACAAATACAGGCCATTTACCATTTAAATTGAAAATTTTGTTTGAATTCTGCAATTGAAGACATGCTCAGTTATTTATGAACATGGTCTTTGTTTAAAGCAAGAAATGGATTTGTAACATGGGGGTGCATATCTCATTCTGAAAAAACTTTAACAACTAATAAGTGTTACCCAAAGCCAATCACCATCATCCAAAGCATCAGTATGGCTCTTCTTTGGAAAGACATGAATTGTTAAGCACACGGGATATTGTGTAATTGTAATTGTGTAATTTTTTTTTTTTTTTTTGTCTTTGAACCCTTTTATAGCCGACAGGTATTGAAGACACGTTTTCTAAGAGGATGAAAGTTGGCATTGCGATGGTGAAAGAAGAAGACATCGATGTGTTGGTTGTCCTTGAGGCGGCAGTAATCCTGTCTAATCTGAGGGATGTCTCAAGTGCCATTTCCATGCTGATGGGCCTTCTTTTTGCCCTCAACATACACTATCCAAAGGAACTTAAGGACATCTTTGAAGTCATTCAGAACATCATAATGAACATTGGTGGAAGGCAGTGCATCTCACTAGTGCATGGTCTAAGAAACAGACTCTTGCAGAAAGCCATGCAGAACTGTAATTGTATGATCCTTAGTGTTAAGGACAGTTTTTATTTTACTGTTTGTTTTTTTATTCTTGCAAGATCTCATTCTCACTTTTGTATGTCACTAAATGACTACACTTTACATTCCAGATTAGACAATTACTCATTTGTTCATGGTTTAAGAAACTTATGTGAACAACAATATAATGCTGGACTTTGCAGATGCTTATCTCATGCAAGTCAGTAGTTTTTCCTTTGTTTTGCCATTGAGCAGACTCAAACTGATGTTTCTGAAATATCCATATTATCAAATGTTTCAGAAGCATGCAGTCATTTTCAGAGATATTGGTTCTGTGGAATTTGTTGCAATTGTAAACGAAGACAAATACAAGAGTTTGATGTCTTAGTTATTATAAACTGATCTTTACTGTCACTTATCAAAGGTTTTGTACTATTTTAATATTTCAAGTTTTATGCTAACAGGTGTGACTGAGCACAATGAAGTTTAAAAATTTTGTAAATGTAAAGAATAACTTTTCTAAAATAGCAAGTGTCCCGTTGATACATTACATTAATGCAGACTTTATGTTGTTACTTCACAAGAATCACTACTGCTCCTAGAGTATTGGTCAGAATTTCATCTTCACCCAAACTGGGCTCAAGACCAAGTTCAAATTTATTGTTTCACAGGGAGCAGCCTTTGAGTTTTGATGGATTGTGAGCCTGATGAGCTACGTCACTGATTTTTCTGTTTCTCAGATGACTAAGATGGCACAATAAATGGTGAATGTTGGGTGCTCATGAGTAATTGTCTTGTCATGTTCTTAAAACAAACTTTCTGTATGAAATGATCAGATAGACTTTAATGGAATCTGTGGGGTTTTATTTTTTTTCTGTAAACAACAGAAAATTAATTTAAAGGAATGTAGATATTTAAACCTGAGATCTAAGATAAACCTAACAGGTAGTTTTGCTGAAATGGATGTTAGAAAGCCAAAAAAACAAAAAAAACAAAACTTAAGATGTTTAATACACATTTTTCTTTACATCCAGTCAATCAACTCTGATAATTAAAATGAAACTGATTTACAAGTTCACTCAGCTACCTTAAGGAGCTCAGTTAATTAATAAACTTAAATCAACTTAGCTAACAGATTATGTTAGTTAAGCTAAAATAGATTCCTAAGTTAAATGAACTACTAAAGTATTTGAATTAACTAAAAAACCCAAGTCAACTGAACTAGGACAAGAGTTTAAACAATAGATTATTTTAATTTAGCTGAAAGGGTTTTCCCAAGTAAAAATGACAATTAAAGGAGTTGAACTGACTAATAAATCTCAGTCAACTAAACTAAGATGAAAGTTTAGACAACATGTGATTTTTCATTAAGATAACAATTGGTTGTGTTATAAGAACAAACTCTATTTCTTGACTTAACTTAAAATTTTAAGGCAGCCCTTTACCTCATATTTTTAAGTTGAAACAACAAGTTATATTTTACAGTGTATTGCAGCAAACATGACCGTCCCATCTTGAAATTGAAAACCTATTAACCTGAATGAGTTGCAGGCACCATCTGATCCTGCCAGTAGTGACAAGGACACTAGCAATAAGGAAAGAGAAATTACCTTTGGCCACCTTTTTTGAAGATGGTCATTGTGTTTCACTGTGAACCTAAACTGTACCCGCTGTCAACTGTACCTGAACTGAAACACTGCTTGGAGTGCTTGCAGCACCAAAGGAACCTGCTGTGTTCAGGCTGGTTTTAAGTTGTGAGTACCCTTGGTTTAATTGCAGGATGTTTTTAATTTGTGTTTTTTATACACATTTTGCACCTTGTGTAAATAGTTGTGGATCACATTTCAGAAAATTAAACACTTTTAACTAATGTTTGATCCACAATATTTTATTTTGATTGTAATATTTTCAGAACATTTTGTCACAGCCAAGGTCGAACCACACAAATAGACTCAAAAGCAGATCTCACACGGAGTCACTGGTGAGCGTGATCTACAAGCATTTATTTACAAAAGCAGAGAATAAAGGCGACTTGACTGTGAGTTGTGAACTAGGGGATAACGTGAGCTATTAGGGGTATATGAAACTCTAACAACAGAAGAAAACAGTAGAAAACATGAATGGCATAAAACAATGTGAAAAACTAGAATAACTAAAGACACTGGAATTCTGTGACCTAAGGGGGGAAAACAGGCCTCAAATCAAGACACACAACCAGGAGTCTCTGAGCATTTTGCAGGTGGAGGTTTGGTAGAGGAGGGGTAAGTGGTCTGAGTGAGACAGCGTGGCTCCAGACAGAGATGGTCCGTGGTGTACAATGATTGTGGCAGGAAGGCAGGCAGGTAAGTGAGAGCTGCAGTGGAAAAGCTGCTGAGAGAAACCAGTGTCAAGACTTGACATAGAGTAGTGGTGAGCGCTGATCTTAAATACTGGCAGCTCAATTACTCACAGGTGTGGAATTACGCTGGACTGTAGCGACTCCGCCCATAGGTAGAGCCCGCGACTCTGTGGAAAAACCCAGCACTCACCTGGATCATGACACATTTGTTTCTCATTTTAATATTTTTCAATCCAATTAATTTTTATTTGTAAACAAAATGCAATTTCATTGCATTGTAACATAAGTACAAAGCAATATAAGAAAGGAAACCCCAACATGATCCCCTAAGAGCAAGCACTTCGTGACAGTGGGAAGGAAAAACTCCCTTGTAACAGGAAGAGATCTCCCACAGAGCCAGACTGAGGGAGGGGTGGCCATCTGCCATGACTGCTTGAGTGTTAGGGGGAAAACAAGAGAGCAGGGAGACAGGAAGTTTGAGGCCTGACTCATACATTGCTCACAGTGCTGCTGGATGCAAAGGGCCGAGGACAATAACTTTTTTTCTGATAGATATTTGTTGGTGACGATTTTAAACTAAACTAAATTATAACATCAAAAGTGCTTTTCAATCAATAGGAAACAAATATTTTGCCAGTGAAAATTGCTTTCATATTTTATTTCTGGTACAGGTCAAATTCTCAGGACAAAGAGAGTTTCTACTTTCTGGTGGTGTCCGTCCTCGATTTTCTCCAAGGTATTCTGATTCTCTGAAACTTCATTATTTTGCTCACAGGGATCCATGCTTGTAACCTAGACGTTATGTTCTGGATTTGAAGCCTCATTTGGAAGTTCAGTGGGCAGAAAGCTGGAGGTGGGCTTTTTCTGCTCCTCTGTGGGTCTCTCCATCTGTGGCAGGTCTTCTGACTGATGGGAATGATCCTGAATGATGCACAACTTTTAGAGTCTCCTTCAGCTGGAAAGTTAAGACCTTGTTTCGAGCAGCCTCCAAACTCACTCTGGTGGCATTTTCCTGCATTTCCTTCGCCTGATGTTGTAGCCAAAAGTTCTCCCAGCACAACTCCTCGGCGTACTCTTCAGTCTCCAGCCCATGCTTGCGACAATTTTTGAAGTTGACGCTTTAAATCTCGGATGATGTTTTGGTGGGCTTTGAGGTTTTCACGAGTGCTTGCTTTTTTTGCTTTTTTCCGCATTTTGAGGGAAATTATTTCATCCCCCATTTTTCTTGACTCGTCATTACAACTTGTATTTTTACCTTGTAGGAAATCAAGGACTCCATTCCGGGCATGAATTTTCTGTTTCAGATGCTAACACGGCTGAAGCAGCTTAACCTTGCACTCCTGAAGTTCCTTTGAAACTGAGATCTCTCAATTTTGGATGTAGGACTTCACATGAATATCCATAGTTTGGATGTTTGCAGCTGTCATACCGCTTTTTTCTTTTCCTTTTCTATTTTCTACTCTAATGAAGTATGATGAGTGAAAACTTTTAGTTAGCTTTTTCTTCAACACCCTAAGCACCTACCTACACCTTAAAAAAGGCCTTTAAGAAACAAATTCCACCACTCAGCAGCCTGACTGAGCTGGCGTATGTATCAAGGGCGTAGATTTGGCATGGACGGAAGGGACATGTCCCCACCAATATCCAGCGATTATTGAATTGTCCCCACCAATAATTTGATCTCTGCGAGTAAAGAAAAACAAAACCGATAGAAAGAAAAAAAACGATCTGTCAACGTCTCATTCACCTAGCGGTGCAGAAAGAGTTAAATTACGCTCTCTACTGGAGTCCTACATCATGTGACAAATATGGCCAATGTGATTGGCTGTGCCTTTCAGGGAGCTCTGTTTAGTTTTAGCAGCGGCAAGCCTGCGCTGCGAGGACCTGCGAGGAGGAGAGGAGGATGGCAGCAAAAAGAACCTGGATATAACAAAAATATTTTTCAAAGAAACCTGTAAGTCACTTAAAGTCAAGTTTACTCATAAAATCTGACCATTATAATAACGTTACAGGCTATGCAAGGCAATACATGCCAACCCTCCCGTTTTTTCTCAGACAATCCCGAATTTCAGTGCCCCTCTTATTATTCTTTCTGGGTTGCAAAATAAACTTTTAAAAAATTTTCAGGTGAGAATGTAGCTGTGCAAACTTCAAATATCTGAGCCGGGGAGAACAGCAAACTCCCGGCACATCGTTTTAGGCTTTGGCCCACATCAGTCTAAAATTGTATGTAACCATGAATAATGTGTTGCCATGTCCACCAGGAGAGACTGGACAGTATATGTAAAACAAATATGCCAGCTGTTTATCTCAGTTAATGAGAGGAGAAGTCATGTGTTTGGCTCCTTCACATAGTGGACATTAAGTTGTTGTGTGGGACTCCAGTAGTCCATGTCTGTTGCTGTAACAGTAGTTCATGTTTAGAAAAAAACATCCCAGCTCACTGATTTGATAGGAGCAACAGTGTGCCTAAAATGTTGCATAATTTTGCTGAGAGATCTTTTACTTTGTGGTAATCTTAGATGAGTAGTTTTATGGACAAAAACCACCAGGTCATTCAGTGTTCCCTTAGTGCTAATGTATAAGAGATGTTGGTGTACTATAACTGAAGTAATGTTGTTAAGTCCTTAAAGTCATATTCTTTTATTGTCATGACTGTTTTTGAAGCTATTTTTATTTTTTTATGATATCTGATTTATATGGAATATGGTTGAAGTAAACTAAAGTATAAAATATTTAGTCAGTCATTTGTTTAATAGTAACTTAACATTATATAATTCACATATAAAACTATGAATTGTAATTTTAAATGGTTTAAAAGCACGTAGAATAGCATATGTAGGCAAGTATATTTCTCCTCTTTTTATCAAGAAGCAAAGACGAAAATGAAAAAAAGAAACAGGGCAGGGTTCGGTGGTTGAATCATCCGTCCCCACCAATGCCAAAACCAAATCTACGCCCTTGGTATGTATTGTTAGTTTTTATTACCAGCTACATCCATAAACTGTAATAGCTGCAGGACATAGTATTTTTGTTTTCCAGACTCTTTAGAAGTGAATAGTTACCATGGCCACAACAACAAAAAAGCTGAAGCCATTATATATAACCCAAACTATATTTCTTAGCTTAGTCAAGCAGTTTATATTTCATTAACTTCACTACGTTGTTTGCAATGAAAAGTGTGTCTGCTGTGTAAGACCTTGAGTCAGTGTGAGTGCTGAACCCCTCCAACCTCCCGATGGGGATTTGTAAATGCATAAAATATTAATTAGGCATATTGGGCGCCGATTATTATATATGAGATCAAACACAATAAAACTGAAATATTTGAAAATGGTTGTGAGATATTCAATAATGTCATGTTAACATATCACAGGATGCACTGTCACAATACTTAATACTGCAGTGCATTGTCCGATAGACTGTGATTTAATCTGTTTTTTACCATATTCTTTTTTACTATACACAACTATTTTTAATTCTGTTTTATGTTGGCATCTTAAATTTGAGAAATTTAACCTTCTTATGTAAGCATTTGAATGTATGCTTATTTTACTCTAGTGGGATTATTTTCAATTTCACATTAGATTTCACTTTGTTATTGAGCTGTATAATAATGAATTGAACTGCTTTGTTTTTGGTTGTGTTTAAATTCATTTTTTTAACTGCTGTAAAAACAGAAAGCCATGATATTTACCTGGTGATTCTATTAAAAATGTTTACAAAGGCAGCAACCCTGTTAGTCAGCTCCCTCTGTCAGCATCCATCTGTCAAAGTACTTTAAGCCTTCCTAGCTGAGTTATTGGAAAACAGGCTGTAAACCTTTTTATTTCTGCTACAATGCTGGACATTTTAATATGGGAATCTATAAGGATCGACTTAGCTTCAGCCTCAAGTGGACATTAGAGGAACTGCAGTTTTCCATGCTGGCTTCATTTTGCTCACAGAGGGAAAAGAACACAGGGTGAAAATTTTCAGGTCAGGATAAAAAATACAAGCACTAGTTGTCCATGCCAGGGTGTTGCGTGTGTGCGGTCTACCTCTGCTTGTATCACTTTATGTTGGCACTGTGAGTACGATAGTTCATTTTTATGTCATGTGGTCCACAGTGCATTTCATGAAGGTCAGGGCACTGAAAACAGAGGACTGAGTCTCAGTGGGCAGCCCTAATGGAAACAAACTCCATTAGGAACCCCCTCCCCTCGCCCTCTTTTCTAAGTCCTTGAGAGAAGCCTTTATGTGTTTTTAATGGTGAATGTGAATCCTGGTCTACAAACGTTCGAGCCCTGGTTCTGGTTTGGCAGCTCAAAGGTCTCAGCTGCAGTGCCTGCAGCTCTTTGTGATTATACATTGTGAAACGGGCCAGCAGTGATGTCACAGTCGCCATGCAACAGATTTAATCTAATCCCCTTCCCCCAGATTAGAAAAAAAAAATCACTAGAAGGTCTTTTGTCTAAATTACACACCATGTGAGCATTTGTTTAACCTCCATCTCCTGCAGCAGGTTTACCATATGCTGTGACGCTCCACCCTGGACTAACTTTTGACTTCTTTTGTAGGCTATACTGCTCACGACTGACATAGAAATACAGTGCGAAGCTGCGGGATGACGAGTGAAAAAATTATTCATTTTGCAGGATTTCAGCCTCAAACATTCTCCCTTCAAACCAAGCACATTTCAGATGGAGAATCATAATTATTCATTATGCCTAACGGAGGCATTGCGAGAAGTGAGGAACTGCACCAACGTGGACAAGTCATTTTAACCAGGCTGAGCTTCTTAATTGGCAGACATCCAAAGACTGTTTAGGGTGTAAACGACACCAAACCCTAACTAAAACCAACAGGCTAACTGATAGTTAACTAATAGCAGTGTAATAGAGACAACAGTTAGTGTAGGTTTGACTGGATGACTTTGTGCACTTGGAGGACATGCATAATTCATTTGGATTGTTTGGCACAGGAGGCAGAGTGACAAACACAAGTTGGATTTTATCCCAAGGAAAAAACAAATAAATAAAATAAAGCACCTACAATGTGGAGAGCTGACGGTTTACATCAAATACGAGGTAAATGAAAATAATCACAAAGGTTGTGTACATGGCACAGCAGCAGAGGTGGTGAACACAGTGGAATAAGATTCATTTAACTGTATGCATTACTGGATGTCTTACTGTTCAATTTTACTAAATATTGCCTTTAGCTTCTGCTGTTATCAAATAAAGTTTAAAATCTGTTGTAAAAATAGCCTCATTATATTTGCTCAGAGGTTTTCCTAAAGTGCTAGTAACCTCTCCAGAGTGTGTGTTTAAAGGAATTACGAAGATGGTGGAAGAATGATACTTTCAGATAGGAATAATGTTTTCCTGGTACATGACATCAAGCCTCTTATTAGCCTCTATTTTTGCCAGTTTGCTGTAATAAAGTCAAGTAAGGTCCATTGACAAAAACTCCTGTTGATGGACTCTCCAAAACTAATGTTTTCATCTGTATTCTTGGATTGGCCAAGAGAGGTGCTAACGCAGCTGGGCAAATCTCCTTCACAATCATATAAGTCTAAAGGAGGCATGGCATTTCTTGTCATATAGCTATAAATTTTTTACTAGATTTTCCTTGCAAGAGTTTACAGAATGGTCTGAAAAAGAGAGTTCTCTGGGCGAAATGCCTTGTTGATGTCAGAGGTTAGAGAATGGTCAGATGGCTTCAAGCTGAATTGGACAACAGTAAATCAACCACTAACTAATAACTAACTTGTTACAACCAAAGTATGCAGAAGAGCATCTCTGAATACAGCAGAAGACCACATTTGGACAACATAGGAGAAAGCTTGTGTGGTCTGATGAGTCTTGATTTTTTCTTCGACGCTGAGATGATAGGGTCAGAATTTGGAGTAAACAACATGAAAGCATGACTCAGTCCTGCCTTGTATAAGTACTTCAGGCTGTTGATGGTGTAATGGTGTAAAGGATATTTTTTGACACCCTCTGGTCACGTTAGTATTATACTGGGCCTCATTTAAATACTAAAACCTATTTGAGACCATGTCCATCCCTTTATGTCCACATTGTTCTTGTCTTCTGATGGCTGCTTCCAGCAGGATAACACACTGTGTCACAAAGCTCAAATCATCTCAAAAAGGTTTCTTGAACATGACAATGAGTTCACTGTACTCAAATGGCCTCCACAGTCACCAGATCTTAAGCCAATAGAGCACTCTTGGCATGTGATGTAATGAGATATTCATTTTGGATGTGCAGCTGTTTTGGAGGTACAAGGGGGTCCAGTGTATGTCTACAGTAGTAACCAGTAGTATATGAATTAATTAAATTAGCTTCACTGTGAGCCAGTAAAACTATATAATCTCACATGGCCCTGTCACACCACTTTAACGTTAGTGTTGAGATGGACACCTGTACTGGAGTACCAGGGGACCAGCATCAATATTTAGTCTCTACCTTGTAATCTGAAGTTTTGGGCTCAGCACATAGCTTTAATCTATTACAAATATTTTCATCAGTACTGGACAGAAGTGTTTAAATTTTGCAAAATCGAGCCAAATGATCCTCAGCTGGTCTTGATCGACTCATGAAAGTTTGGCTGTGACAGACAGCTCGATGTGATCTTCACAACTGTGTCAAACAACTCCAACATGTTTCAGCAATAAAGAGAAGATACACCTGCACTCTGTGTTTGTGTCTGTGCATGTGTGTGGTATTGGACTCATTCTGTCACATCTAATGTGTGTCACTCTGCCATTAAACTTCAGTCTCATTCGTGTTGAATAATACATTTCCCCCATTCTCTTCAACAACCATCTGTCTGCTTGTTCGACACTCAAAACTGACATACAAAACCTAACAAAACACGCACACACACATTATTCCAGTGCACAAATGCAAACCAGCATTCAACATGGGAACACAGATGTGTTTAAATTATCCCAGTGGTCTGATCTATTTCAGTCTCTAAATAATGGCACATTACAGCTGAAGATACAAATAACCAGTGTTGGGCAAGTTACTTTGAAAAGGTAATTAATTATAGTTACTTTTTTGAAGAAGTAACTAGTAACTTAGTTAGTAACCGAGTTACAAGATTCTAAAAGTAATTAATTACTTGAAAAGTAACTATTGCATTACTTAAAAAAAAAAAGTTTAACATTTTTTTCCAGGGTATAATTGGCCATTTTTAACTACTTTTGATTTTACCTCTACAGTTCACCTTTAAAAACTATTTATTTGCCTTGTTTGGTATCATTCTTTTCAGCACAACCTCACGTGTCTGAATTTACAGTTATGTTTTCATTTTGACATACTGTATTAACACAATTGATCTAAAATCAGACAAAAAACGTAAAATCCGAGTAGAAAAAACAACCACAAACATGTTTAATGAATCATATTTCATAACTTTAAATGCAAATATAAATTGTCAATTTTAAAATCATATGCACAAGTTTTGCACACAAAGTTATTTGCAGCCATTTACCTTTTACCCCTTTTTTTAAAATAACCATTTCGGATTATTGACATAACAATCAGCTGTTCTGCATTCAATAAGATGCCACACAAATTATTTGTGCCACTCCAAAAATTTCTGTCCACTATAAAGGAGAACATCACAGCCTGATACCTGCAGGTCTGACAGCAGCAGGTGTATCACTCCTGTTTCTACCTGGAGACAGCAGTCACCTCATTGTTCTGACACACAACACAAAACTATCCACAACACCATAGCTGGACTGGCCATCGGGCATACCGGGCATTTGCCCGGTGGGCCGATGGTAATTTTTCGTTTTTATGGGCCGATGTTTTTTTGTTGTTGTCCTTTTTTCCGTAACGGTGTAAACAGTGAAAGGTGGCGGATTGGACAGATGCTGGCAGATGTGTAAAAATAACTCAATTGTTTGGTAGTGGCTATGGTGGAGCTTTCACAGATTGAGTAAAATTAGCAAGTGGTGGAGGCCCGCAGGTGGATGAGGGAAAGGGGAGGCGGAGAAGGAGAGACCCGAGGCGGCCGCCGGTCCGAGTGTCAGGTGAACTGAGCTTCAGGTAAGAAGTTATGACCTGCAGTCTATCTGGGTCAGATATAAACCAAATTGAGGTGTAGTTTATTTTCATTATGTTAACTTTTTACAGTCAGTTACAATAACTCGTACTGCGTGCTAGCTAGCATTACGACGTTTATATACTGCTGGGTGGGTGCTATGATGTTACTGATAGTGAACTTAATTTTATTCATAAGGTTAGTTAGTAGAGTTGCCAACCGTCCCATAAAAATCCTCTAGTATTCAGAGTTAATATTACGCGTTTCGTATTGAGCTGAAAATAAACGCGATTTGTCCCGGACCAGCTAGAATGAAAAAAAAAAGCTGGATTTATTCTGTCGTTATGCTGTCAGCTGTTTCTTCTTCTCTTAATCTCTCCTCTCCCTCTCCTGTTGCTACTTCAATCACGAAACTGATCAATGATCAGCTGATCGGCGTTTCTGCCGTTTCTCTCTTGCTTGTTTATCTCCCACTTTGCGCCAGAAAGAGGAAACTAGCGGATGTCGCGTTAAACAGCAGAAGCACCTTTAAACTTGATCAGCTGCTGTTAGAATTTATTTAATATTACTTTCTAGTATTAGCTGATGTTTGCTGGAGCCACAGCTGTAAAAGCTGCTGGTCATGATATCGGTTTGGTTATCTGGTGAGAGGGAAACATGAAGATGAAACCAGGAGATGTCCTTACTGAATCATCAGAGCTGAACAGGTGATGGAGAAACAGGTTTACCTTTTAGGTGACATGAATGGGTTGAAGGGAAGTTATGAACTGTTTCTGAGAGACAAATAACACCAGAATCCTTTTCTATGTAGCTGACAGCTGGTAACTGTGCAGGGGCGGGTCTAGCAAAGTTTTGCCAGGGGGCCAGGTAGGGCATTAACAGGGAGAGGGGGGCACAAAGAAATACTTTTCTTTCTTATTCTCATTTAAAATTTCTAGCTTTTATTAAATAATTATCCAAATCTTACAACCAAAGTTTTCATCTGATGTCAAATATAGAGAAATCCATTATTGTACATTGTAATTTTTTTGAGGGTCCCAACATAATTTCTTCAGAAGTAAGTACATTTATTATTTTTAATATTCAGTAATGGTCATGTCTCACCTCTAGTCTTCTCTGTCTTAATTTCAGGTTTCCACCATGTGTTGTAGATAGTTCAGGAGGTTAACTCAACCAAGTCTTTGGGTTTCAGCTAAGTACTGTTTAGAATACCAGAATAGGGAGGATGGTGTAGGTTTAAGTTTATTAGATTGATACATATATACCATCAAGACAGTGTACATCACTGTCACAACGACGTTTGTTTTCATTCAAAGGATTTATGGTTTTTCTTATAATACCTGGTGGGCCGGTCTCTAGTCAAAATGCCCGGGCTGATTTTTTGTCCCAGTCCAGCCCTGCACAACACTACACTAACTACACAAGACAACACATTAACTACACACTCCAAACACGCTAAACGTCACAAATCTCTCACATCTCAAAACTCTCTCTCTCTCTCTTTTTCTGCTGTCTTTCTCTCTCTCTCTCTCTCTCTCTCTCTCTCTCTCTCTCTCTCTCTCTGTCTCTCTCGCGGTCACTCCTAAAACTTCCCCCTCTTCCTAAACAACCAAATGTCATGTTGCCATATCATTTTTGATTGGTCGACATGGTGCATTTTTCCACCAACACGTAAGGGGTGTTTTTTTGTTTTGTTTTTGGTTTTTTTGGTCATAAGCAGAGAGTGCTTGCTAGCGCTGTCCTTAGACAGTAAACGTGACGAAACTATTGAGGAAAAAACACACGTATATATTGTTTATCATGACTCTGGTTTTACGTGGCCTATCAACACAATTTAAAAACTGGTATATATCACCTTGTTATTTTGTCATCTTGAAGTGGTCATGTGATTGGCTTACCACGACTACTTCATTCTTCCTCAGTCAAACAGCAGCACTCATGCGATTGTTTTGCCCCCTTGCTCCAGGTGTTGTACCAAAAAGTGATCGTCGGGCAGAAAGTGATTGCCGTCCGCGGGAGCACGTGCAGCTTCTTAAAGTTGTAGCGCCCAGATTACTTACGTAGACAGCTACTTCTGTACAACTGATGCGGTAAGGTGAACACAGCTTCAACCAGCTGGTTGTTGAAAAATAGTAACGCGACCGCACCGCATTTCCTTGTTAGTAACGGTAACGGCGTTGTAACAATAGAAGTAGTAATTAGTTAGATTACTCGTTACTGAAAAAATTAACGCCGTTAGTAACGCCGTTACTTGTAATGCCGTTATTCCCATCACTGGAAATGACAGCTCTTACAGAAGACTGACTGGTCTACATCGAATAAAATATCATTTAAAAAATGTATGCAGTAATACCAAACTATACTCTAGCAATTCAACTGCTTAAAAAAAACTTCATTTACTGCAAAATGTAGACAATTTCTAGTAATAAATAAGCAATCCAAGGCTGAACAAATCTGTTGCCTCTGACACGTTTTTGTAGGTGACTGCACACCCACAATATTCTTCTAGGAACCAGTTTTTTTGTGAATACAGTTCAGTTTTGAGGACTTTAACACTTTGTTTTTGTTCCTGTATGTTCCTGCCAATGATAAAGAAGTGAAGAGAAATGGAATTCCCATTATTATTAGTGTATTTCTAGTAAAGATGATAACACAGTTTTTATGGTCATACAAAACAATTTAATACCAAATCATGCTCCAAAATGTTGATATAATTTTAAAGAAGCGAATTTAACTACGATATCTGACAGTCTGTTAACATACAGATAGGTTTTATGATGATGGTGTAATTCTGCTTGCATTAACGTTCTGAACTTGAAGGGTCACCCACTTACTGAAAAAGTGTCTTTTAAAATCCACATGAAACTCTTCTTTTTACAGGTTCATCCAGCTTTGGTTGAGAGTATGTTGCATAGATGCATCCCCAAAAACACATGAACTCAACTTTCATGATATATTTTACAAAAAATATATTTCCATCCATCCGCTTTCACTTATCCTTCTCAGGGTTGCGGGGGGCGCTGGAGCCGATCCCAGCTGTCATAGGGCGAGAGGCAGGGTACACCCTGGACAGGTCGCCAGTCTGTCACAGGGTTAACACACAGAGACAGACAACCGCGCTCACATTCACTCCCGCATTCACACCTATGGGCAATTTGGATTAATCAATTAACCTATCCCCACAAACTGCATGTCTTTGGACGGTGGGAGGAAGCCGGAGTACCCGGAGGGAACCCACGCAAACACGGGGAGAACATGCAAACTCCACACAGAAAGACCCCGGCCTGATGGTAGATTTGAACTCAGGACCTTCTTGCTGTGCGGCAACAGCGCTAACCACAGTGCCACTCAGCTGCCCGCAAAAAATATATTTGCCAGCTGAAAACAGAACCCACAAAGCACTAGATGTCCATGCATATTGCTTTCTCGGCAGACCTATAAAAAGACGTCACCTTATCGCTAAAATTTGGTTGAACAGTGAAAGTTGAAGGCAAAGAGAGAATTCACACCTTGGCTAATGACCCATGTATTAATTCACACCTTGTCTCATGTGGCCCTTAACAACAAAAGGTGGACCAATGACTCTCAGGACCACCTCCAAGGTGATAGGGCGTCCGAACCTTTAGTGGAGCTATCTGAAGTCCATTTGTCTGCCAGTGCCTAATGCCTGATCTAGACTTCAGCGGGAAATCTATGTCTTAACTTACGATGTAACCAAAAAACCAAATCCCTATCACATAACCTTTCAAACCAAGGAGAGTCACTGCAAGCTGTATCAACCCAGCGATTAGTTACATTTTTTGGGAAGTGCATGGCAGGTTACATAGAAGGCTTAAGCGTAAGGTTAAGAGCATTCTGCAGTTGCATCATAAGTTACGATTAAGATTTCCTACTGAAGCATAATTCAGACATTAGATTACCGAGACCAAGCACCTGCACAGACAGATATTATGTGTCATGGCTGTGTGCAGGTAGTGCAGGCAAGAAGGACCCAAAATGCAGGATTCAGTGAGGCAAAGTTGAACTCAAAGTAAACAGCTTTATTTGCAGGTTGCAGATGAACAGAAGACTAACTATACTGGGAAAATATAAACTAACAGGCAGGTAAACAGGGACCGGAACAGCGAGCATAGACTGAGGATGAGTAGACATTAACTACTCAACAGAGAAGAAAGGAAACACAGGACTTATATACACGCAGCAGTAATCAAGGGATGGGACACAGGAGGGGAACACACCTGGGAGAACTCACAGCTGACGAGACAGGGGAAACGTAAACTGAACACACTCACATAAGACAAGGACCTTCAGAATAAAACAGGAAACCAACCCAGGACCAGACAAGACACTGAACTTAACAGACAGATTCACGAGCAAACAGAGAGGCACCATGGACAGACAGAGGGACATACGGGCAGAGAAGACTAAGCACAGACAAAACCTAAACAAAACATGAGGGCAAGAGAACAAAACCTAAACCATAATAATAATAATAATAATCAACACAGGATAGCTAACGAATCAGAACATAATTATAATGAACATAATCTGGAAAAGCACCAAAATACAAGAAACCAAAAAGAAGGGTCAAAATGATCCAGAACCGTGACATTATGAATGGTGATGCTGTGGCAAACAGTGCCTCTTCAGAATCCCTAAGAAGGGCCTGGGTTTTAAATCATCTGGTCAGCTGAGGACTCATTAGAGATGTTGGAGAGGAAGTCCTTTCACTTTTTAGCTACATTTAGACATCTTTTCTCTAGATTACTTGTCGGTCACCTGAGACAAATGCAGCAAGTTGGGTTTTTTTGCAGCAAGTTTATAATAGCAGGAATGCACTGACAGTTTTCTTGTTTAAGGAAGTTATTGGCATTTATAGTACGATGGTATGATAGTATGATTTTTAGTCTATTTTATGATAAAAGAATAAAACTGCTACATAAAGTTTAAGATTTTAATTACTATGAATAGTCAATATTATACATGTGGTATTTTTTCTACTTTCTACATTCATGTATTCACTGTCTGTTGTCAATCATGTTTCACACTGTGTAGTATTTCCTGGTAGGTGGCAGTAACGCGCCAACATTGTTTCTGCATTTGCATGTTGATGATTTATGCATGCACACAAACCCGTGCGCTGTTTAAATCATGTTTCATGGAACTACATATTTGTAAGCCCTGGCATTTACTGAGCACCAGTCAGATATTTAACAAGGAAAAGATGACACTCAAGGGGAACTCTACACTCATTTCCAGCATACACGAGGGACGCCATTTTAAGGCTTAACTACTATTGGTGTGATGTAATCGGCAATGTTAAATCCCTCAACACAATCAGCAGTGATCTGATTGACAATAATCCCAAGTGAAAGTTGGATTTCCATCCATGCAATTGTGCTAAAAGCACCAGCGTTAAAGTGATGGAGGTCTTAAATCCAGATAAAACTTAAAAACTATGACCTTGATATCATTTTTAAATGCTGATTTTATTTTATCCTTCCCACAGGTTTTTATCCAGAACATGTTATTGTTCTTGGAAAGTTTATTTTTCAAGGAAAGAGAGCTGGTTTTAGTTTCACTAAAAAGGGATAAAAAGCAAACAAAAACATGTCTTCTAATGCAGGGATTATCAAGATGTTCCTATCAAATATATCCAAGTGAACAGTTCCATCAAATAACCCTTAGCTCCAGGTACCATCCACATAATGGAGACTAGTAAAAGAATCACATTATAGGCATTTTCTAGGAGGTCAGATATTCCAGGAACCCCCAGGAACACTTTCAATACTATTTGAGTTTGGAATCCCATCAACTCCTGGGTCCCAAGGTGCCGCAGATACTTCCAAAAGACCTTAAAATGTTCCTAAGCAACAAGAGGCCATTTAGCGCCACCACAAAACTCAGTGGAAAAATGTCAAGTGATGAGTCCCACGAGCCCCTAAATTGAACATCAAGATCTCTAAATCTCAATCTAATTATTTGTATGCCTTTAACCCTATCAAGACCCCTCTAGCCCACTGAAATCGACTTAAGGATGTTATGACCATTGAAATCCCCTTAAACATACAAAACCTTACCAAGAACCCCAGATAAGACTGTACTTTGACATAAATAAGTCCATGAAACTCACTAATGAACACTGAATGCAACAGAAATCCTTCGATGAACTCTAACTCATATACCCCTGGAACCACCCGCTGGACCTTTGGGACTCCATGACTTGTCTCAAAGCCTCTGTAACCTCTCTAAGTTCTCTGCAACCACTTTTTAGCAAGGAAAAAGCTTTAGAGTGGCTCATGAGGAAACTCTCAAAAAGAACCAAACAAGTATACACATTCTGTGATGTGTCCCCAGAGTTAATCCTTAACTCTACCTCATAAAAAACCCTATCTGAGCCTCCATCAAAAGACTCTTGACTTATCTAAGAAACTCTGCAACCCTCTTGTAGTTCGTTACAATCCTTAAGGACCCCTAGATCTTTTCATTGTCATCAGTGGAAAAGATTATAACTCACTGCTTTTTTTCTTTCACTCAGAATGACACACTGCAGCTAAGCTTCTTTCTGATTTTAAAAACACAAAAAGCTCCAGTTATTAGTGTCAAATAAAGCATCTTTCCTTTGCTCTGTGTTTGATTCAGAAGTGCTAATATTTTTGCCTTTTTCTCTTCTGTTGTACTCTTCGAGTGTAAATCAGAGTTAATGTTCGGTTCATGTGTTTCCCTTGCTGCAGTCTAGTTTGAAATAGGAAGCATGTGGAAATTCACCTTTGTTTTACTTCATGTTTAGAAATCTGCCACTTCCTCTGACAAAAATTTACAATGTCGCCATCAAGTACCTAGTTCCTCATAAACGGTCATCAACCCCTCGAGTGTCAACATACCTTGGACTCAACTGCTGCTATCAGAATACCCATCCTCACAGCTCATGTTGGTAAGAGTGTCATTTCTTATCTGAATGTCAGGCTTCACCCTTCAAGTAAAGTTATCATTACGGGTGTGGGGTGGGGAGGTGGGGGGGGGGGGGTGGCGCAGCTGGTACACATTAAGACCAATGCTATGACCATAAACCACACTTTAAAAATGATAATGTTCTATTTATGACAGTTATAACTACTTTCTTCTGGAATCTGCCAAGAAAAATGTGATTTTTCCAGGACCTGTTAAGTGAATTTTCTCAATGCTATTTTTTTCTTAGAGTTAACTTTCAATAGCACTCGATCCCAACAGGGGTTTATAAGAAGGTTTCCAGTTGTCCCTTGTGCGCTTTAACTTGACTTCAGGGACCACTGGGGTGTCTCAAAATGGTTAAAGCAAAGGGATCCTAAAATTGGACAAGTGTTTCTGGAAATTCTTTATTATTTATTAAACATAAATAATCAAATAAGCTGATTGGCTCCGAGCCCTTTATGTCAACTTCATTCCGATTAGACCTGCAGGTGGGTGGCAGTTCTGTGTGCTTAAAATTAATATTTAAGGATATCCACTTGCATTGACATGTAACAGACTCAAGAGTAGAAAATAAGTAGGTGCAACTGAGTATTTAAAGCAGTTTAAAGTCTGAGCTTTTGCATCTTTGGTCATGTTTGGTCCTTAAAAAAGGCCGAATAGGACTTCTTTACAGGATATAAACATATTTAGTCCAACTGCAATCAACCTGAAAGAAGTTATTTGGTGTTCAGAGTCAGAGCAATGTTTTAGCTGGAAGTGCAGAGTAGTTGGGATAAAACCGATCTTATTATTGTATGGACCTTAGCTGTGGTCAACTGTTAGCTGGTACCCTGGACTGAAAGTGAAAGAAAACAATTGATAACAAAGTCCTTCACACCTTCTTAGGAAAATGAAATGATTTCTTTTTAACTGTGTTGGCTTAAGGGTTCATTATCACCTTTTTTGTTCTCCATCTAATGGTTGTTTTCTCAAACTTTGATTAAGAGTGACTGGAGGAATGATGGGAAGGAAACTGCCTCTGCAGAAAGCAAGAAAGGCCACTTCCTTATTAGTACCCTGAGAAAGATTATAAAAGGAGTAATCAGTCACAGCAGTCTTCACTCTCCTCCTCCACCGTTTCCTGTCTCCCTTTACATCGTCACACTAACACTCTCTTTCACACACTCCTTTCAGAAACAATTTTAATAATGGGGAGCTTTGTCGCCAACGATGGACTTTCAGTCTTTGTTATTGTGAGTATATTTAATGATTTTCTCCTTTTGGCTTCTGGTTTGGATTTCTCTGGTGTGTTTTAGTTTCTTTGGGTTGTTATGAAATCTACCCACAATGACGTCTGTTCATTTTTGTTGTTTTGTTTTGGTTTTTTTCTCAAAAATTTTTTTTTTCATTCAAGCTGCACTGTCACCAGTGTCTCATTAATGTGTCATAAAATAGTTAAGGCGTATAAATCAGTGACTAAAAATGGAAAAACAAGCTTTTTCTTCAAAAAACTATGATTTTTCTTCTTATTGATTGAATAGAAATGAAATAGGCTTTGGTTGAAACAGTTAAACATTTTTCCAAATATTTAGTTTTAATTGGTTAAGGTAAAAAAAAATGGCTGCTGTAGATCGTGGTAATAGATCTGAATTCTTTTCTGTGTCAAGGATAGAGTCATGAAACTGAATGAAGTATTCTTTGGCATCCATTCTAAATTTGAGTTGATGCCACAGTTTTGAGCCACGTTTTTAGTTGCATTTCAATTACAGTCTGGCTTGTTTTCTGAACAAAGAAAAGTCATTTTCAGCAGGTAAAGAAAAATGTTCTCCAAGTTAAGCACTGAAAAGTGTGGCATTGTTGTAGTGGGACTTAAACAAGTGCACTTAATTGATATTTGCACTCCTGATGTGTTAATAAAGATGCTTTTATCTACCCTGAACTGTTGCTGTATTTGTAGCTGATTTAAACCTGAGTGTGTTTGGGTGCATTTTACAGCTGGTATGGCTGGGGATCAACGCCTTCCTGTTTGTCCATTTCTACATGGCCTTCCTGGTAGAGAGGTGGTATTACACCAGAGTCCTGCTCGGGGTGAGTCCGACCTGCAACTTCACTTCTGTTGCACAGACTTTCACTCCAAACTGAGTCAGTATTTGTAGATTTCTAGTTTTTATTCCTTCAGAGAATTTCCAAGCTGTTAAACACACAATTGCACCTATTTCAAAAGTTGTAGGCAAATATGAAAAAAAAAAAACAGGACTCGGCCTTTTTCATTTCCTCAAATTATAGCTACAGTAAAAGTTTAAAAGTTTCTAACGTTACAACAAGAAAATTAAAGCAGACCCTGCAACCCCACCCACTACTCTTTTTAGTACACTGTAAGTATGCAACAGAATAGAGAAGTGATACAGTGCAGAGCCACGGCAATAAGTTAAACAATCTTGTATTAAAAAGAAATACATTTTTGTAGTTCTATGTTCTAAATTATGAATACTTTATTTTGTTTTATGTGATATTTGGGTTTTTTATATGTGAAGATAAACTCGAGTCATGATACCTATCTATACATGCAAATGAATTAATACCGGTCTATTTTAGCTCCAAGAATTGACCTTTGGAGTTGAAATCGCACAAATGTAAAAAATGATTGGTCCACTTACCGTACTGTGAAAAACACAGTAATAGTGCTACCATGTTCTTTTTAGAGAGAAGAGACTTTCTCCTGGCAACGCTTCCGAACAAATCTAAACAGTGAAAGCAGTAAGGGTGTACTTAGGTTTTGCACTGGACTGCATACAATCCTCTGAAAATGTTCTCTTTCTCATGACTGAATCTATCTGTAATGTATGACCATTTTCTAGGCAGTAACATGTACAATTATTATATTATAACTTTAACCCAAATTAGCTGAACTGGTTAATACCCTGAAACGAGGAAGGGAATTTCCCTTCCTGGAGTTGGTTAAAGTTTCTGTTGTGAAAATGCCAAAATTTCCTGTACGCAAGAACAAAACCCATCAGTCTGGTTTGTTAACACTTCCACAAATAATTGGTCCACATGGAAGATATCAGAGCCTCATATCTCCCATTCAAAATAACCACTGTGAAAGCTAACGATTATTCCCTCTCACCTGATCATGTTTATGGATGGGACTGGCTTACGGCGATGATTAACTCCTCATTTCATTCACTTTTAAATTACAAAGTTGCTATCAGAAATTGCACATGAAATATTAATGCTGCAACTTAATTAGTTTGTTGTTTGGCAGCCAACAAGAAAAGAATTTAACAGATTTGTAAAAGTGTAAGTGACGCACTAAATGTTTCTAATGTTTGAATGCTGGGAAGTTATTAATTGCCATTTGAAAAAGTTTTTACTGTGATAAGAAGAAAAATAATAATTATATTTTAAACTAAGTCCACAAAGAGTAAAGGTTAAATGCGGTTACTATAAAAAATGCCGTGATCAGATATAAAAATAGGGAAAACAGATTTAAGTAACTTAAACTATGTCATCTTTATACTTGTTTGTAGTCATTAATGTGCCTGTGAGATATAATTGGATCTTCGTTGGACTTTGTAATAAAGTTTTGTGTGTTTGAACAGTGCTATCAGCCTGTATCAAAGGCCATTTCTGTCGGGCTTTGCAAATATTTCTGATTATATCTTGTGCAAATAAAACTTGACTTCCTGTAACAAAGTGCCAACACTTAGCAACAAATTTAGGATTCTTACACCTGATATACACATATACACTCCTTAAACACTCCTTATCTACATAGGCATTATTCGACAAGCAAACGTGCACACAGAGAAGGGAAGTAAGTTACAGCTGGCTTCATGACACACTGACTTTGGACCAGCAGCTGCACATCTGGCTTCAGGCCAGCAGAAGTGAAACATTGCAGCTCGTACTTTCTGTTTTTCAAATTTTAATATGGAGAGATGAGAAACAGTATTCAGCGTGGCTGCTTCCTGCTTCTTTAGAGAGACTGTATTCCCAAAAGTGTTGAGAAACCTGTAAGCTCCAAAAAGAAGCTTAGGAAGGCTTAAAAAAATGAATCATTTACACTGAAGAAAGGGCTGAGATGATGATTTGGGGGTGAGGGACTGGGTTTGAGGTTAACAATACCATGTTGAGATGAAGTCAATTATTGATGTAAAACAGAGTGGTGAGAGCACACGTGTATTCTCACCAGCATTTACTGGCTCTGTGACTGCAGTACAATAACACTCTGATGGAAAAGATGAATAAATAAAGAAAGTGAGCCATCAGGGATTAGCTTCAGCTCATCAGGGCTCTTCTGGGGATTAGAGGATCTAGATAATATATGCATGCATGCATTATGGTACCAATGACACGGTGTTAAATTAAAATGTGTGTCAATCTCTATGGAAGTCTATGACTGCCAGTATTAAATGATAGAAATGACTCTATTGGAATTTTTGGAGCCATTTCCAACTGCTGTAGGGTGTAAAGTCCTGGATAGGTTCACAGCCCATCAGACGTCCATAACCGTGCTCTAATTTGATTTATCTTGTTGTTTTGCCTGTTTTTAAATAAGAAAATAAAAAATTATATCCATTAGCCTTGTTTGCAATGATCTATTTAAGGTTTCAAGTGACACATTAAAAGGCATTCAGACTTCCATAAACCTCACTAAATAATGCTGCTTGACATTTCCATTTACTGTCCAGTTCTAGTTCTTCTTTTCTCTTAACACCTGCCAGCAAGTTAAGTTTCAGGTTTATATAAAACTCTTTTCACCTCCTACCGCTGAGCTGTTATATGTGGCTAGTGAGGGAAGTGAATTTGAAAACTTTTTATTGTAACACAGCATTTTTTTATACTCTCCACAGCAAGCTTTGCCCTGGGCCAGAGCTCCTGCTGCCTGCCTGAACTTCAACTGCATGCTCATCCTGCTGCCAGTCTGCAGAAACCTCCTCTCCTTCCTCCGCGGCACCATACAGGTATTCATTAAAGATAAATAACAGATAAATGAAAATCTGGCTTACCACAAAACAACAGTATATAGCATGTAACATGTTCCATTATGTGGAAAACACTTGATAGAAGTAATGAGGGTATAGGACCAGATTCTTCTGCAAACATTTGCTTACCGGCCACTTTATTACTTTATTAGGTTGAAATGATTTCAGCTTGTGCAAAAGCACCTTATCCTACTAGAAGGAACCAATTCAATTCACTTCAATTCAATTTTATTTATATAGCGTCAAATAACAACAGTCGCCTCAAAGCGCTTTATATTATAAGGTAGACCCTACAATAATACATACAGTGAAAAAACCCAACAATCAATTGACCCCCTATGAGCAAGCACCATTAGAAGATAGATACACTGTGATCAGCAAAAATACTGTAGACTTAGTTTAAATGTGAAGAGATGCTCTGCTGCAAAGTTTGGTAGTACTAAGTGGTTATTTGAGTCATTGTTTCCTTCATATCACCTCAAAGCATTACTGTCCTCTGACCTCTGGTGAACTGCTGAACTTAAATCACCTTGCTTCCACATTCTGATACTCAGTTTGAACTGAGGTCATCTTGACCATTGATGCATGTTTAAATGTACTGGGTTTCTGCCATGTGATTGGCTGATTAGTAGATGTTGTTAACCACCAGTTGTAGTGGTGCATTTGCTTGTGCTTTAATGTTCATCGCTTATTGATTTATTTTTGTGTGTTTCTCGTTTGAATTCAGTGCTGCAGCCGCACAGCAGCTCGCCAACTAGATCGAAACCTAACTTTTCACAAACTGGTGGCTTACATGATTGCCTTCCATACAGGTAATTTTTCTTTTTTCTTAAAATGTTAAAGGGGTTGGAGTAATCATTACCCCATAACCAATGATAGCAATGATTTAAAGCATATTAAAGTTTTACGATAGATTTTTGACATAGCTTGAGGTTGATAAACACATGACTACAAAGTCACTGACTTGGGTTTTACAAGTGAGTCAGAATCTGACTAAACTGGTCAGTGGAATATACAGATCACAGTGAGTTTGTATATCCCACTGAGTAATGATTAATAATAAAACTGCATCTAACTGTAACTTACGACCATTTAATGAGCAGTTATGCAGTAATGTCTGCCCAAACAGAACTGTATACATTTTGGAGAAAAGCACTGAATATTTATAATGATATTTTTCCCTTTTCTCTGTTTCTTGTAGCTGTGCACATTATTGCACATCTGTTTAACTTTGAGTTTTTTATGGACGCCCAGCTCAATCGCAACACCAGCCTTCTGACCTTTGTTCTGTCAGAAATTGGTAATGGGGACAACGCCTCCTTCCTCAACCCCATCAGAACAAATGAGACGGTGAGTTGTTGCCATTATCAGGCTGCCCTCATTTTTTCCTTTTTAGTACAAAAATAATGGTGAGATTAGTCATATGAGCTGTCTGAGTTTTCTTGTATTGCAATGATGTCTTGAAATCTCTGCAACTTATTAGTAAATGTTGTGTTGAGTAGTATTACTTCATCTGGCAAACTTCTCTTTTTCTTTAAAAACCCTCAAGATCAGTTGTGAAATTACATCTTTAACTATACTGTTTCTCAAACAGAAACTTTTGACAATTGATATATATATATGTATATATGTATATATATATATATATATATATATATATATACATATACATACATATAAACCTCATTCTTTTAGACAGAGATTGGATGACCTTTCCTAAAATGACACAACATGCACATGAAAATATTTGAAAATTTGGTACCGCCCACAACGAAGGGCATAATTCCCCCATGAAGGACCGTTCTTCTTTACCAACATACAAGAAAAAGCAAATACCATCAAAACTTGCAGGTCTTTCTTTTCTTTAACAATCACTGTTCAAACATAACTTTCAAAAGGAGTGTACAAGAAAGAAGTGTTTGCTTTCCTGTAAATTACCTGGAAGGTAGGCAAGGTTAAGCCACTCCATAACAGCCCAAGCCCCAAAAAGTACAGTGTACTTACAATACAAAATGGGGAAATGTTTTTGTTTTTTGTTTTTTTCTGCAAAATTACCAATAAATTTTAATTACTGCTTAAAAACGTCTTCTTACTGTAAAATAGCACAGTTGCCCAAACTCCCACAGAAAGACAATCTAGAAGTAAAACAAAAGTGATCATATTTGGGGCACGTAATGAAGAGTGGTCAAACAGAGGTCAGAGACATGGTGCCTTCACAGTGATCCAAGAATTGCAAAAGGGTAGCACGGTGGTTTGGCAGGCACTTTTGCCTCACAGCAACCACGTTCAAATCCTGACTGAGGCCTTTCTGTGTGGAGTAAACATGTTTGACTTCCTCAGATGTACATAAGATTTGGTGATTTTAATTTGACCATCGATGCTAATTGGGGTTAGCTAAGCGCTAACCTATTTTAATTCACCAACATTCCAGCTGACTCTTTAGAGACTTTTAGGATTTCCATTTCATTTTATAAATTCCGCTTTCCAACATTTCTAGCATTTGTTTCCTTCTTGTTACCTTTTGTTAAACAATCAACCTCTGTGATATAGGGAAGTATGACAAAACAGCCATTTAGTAAATGAGGGAAGTTAGTCAACAAACATGAGGTGTGTCATTACAACTGAAGCAACTGAAAAACTGAGGCAATGACTTGGGACTTCATCCCACTCTAGATTAATCATCTGTGTGGCCTTTTTAAAGAGACAATCTTCTCAAAATGTCATCTGTAAACTGCATTTACAGAATCCTACCATTGTCATGTTCACCACCGTCGCTGGGCTGACAGGTGTGGCCATCACGTTAGCACTCATCCTCATCATCACTTCATCTATGGAGGTCATCCGCAGGTCATACTTTGAGGTGTTCTGGTACACACATCATCTCTTCGTCATCTTCTTCATCGGACTGGTGTTTCACGGCTATGCGTAAGATAGCACAAAATTTCAACCATAAAAGGACTGCCAGCTCTGTTTTTTTTTCTTTTTTTACATTAGTTGTCTTTTTCTGACCTAAAACACTTAGCCACATGTATTTCCTCTTAGAGTATTTTGCCCTCAATGAGCTTATTACAAATGATTTACTTGGTTTCTGTCTTGACCAGACTGGATCTAGCCACAACTTTATGTTTGTATCCTTAATGTTAGTGCACTTGTTGGATCCAGAAGTGACAATATTTCATCAAGAGGGTAGCGCACTAAGTTAGTGCAAGCTAGCATGGTTAGTATGCTGCATCCCTTAGTGCTTAGTAATAGACTAATAAAATACTATAATTCACCAAAACTGTAACACAGGCTTATTGGACCTGTCTGTACTGCAGGTAACTTATGTCAAGCATACCAGACACTAGCGGCAGCCATAACACTAATGTGGATGTTATACTTTATGCTTCTGCAAGAATGCAATTCTCAGCATGGGTCTATATGAAGTAAATTTTGATTGTAACATTTTGGTGATCACAAAACCCCACTTGGGCATTTTTGTGAGTTGCCCACAGCAACCTGCGCTATAATTCGCCACCTGTCTTTTACGGACATCAGAGACGTTTAACAAGATCGAAACATGGCATCTGTAATTGTACATGTCTGTATCCAAAACTGAGTGTAAACCCCACTCAACATGTATTGCAACAGGACAGTCGAGAGAAGACAATAAAACTAGGAGAAAGACCAGGGGAAGATATACATATTTATCTACAGAGGTTTCTTGCTCAAGCCACGACGCGCCAGTAAGACCGACTTTTATCAGAATCCAGATGGATGAGTTTTACATACAACTGTTATAAAGAGGAAAACTGTTCATAGTGGCAAACACTGTTTTTGTAGTAAGTTGTATTCATTGTGTTTAGTTCTGCTATACCGTTGGGCAATGTAACATAGGAGTCTATGTGAACTGACTCCCTTTTGACTCCCAGCCTCAAGTGAACTGCAGTCTTGTCACATAATTTTTCAGGCCTGGCGGTTTGATTTGGACATTTGGGCTTGATCTTGGTCTTTAACTCATACGCATGTTATACTGATCATAGTTTTAACTAATAGTCAATACTATTTGATTCTTGAACTGTCATTACTCTGACATGGTCTTGAATCACTCTCTAAACTGGTCAAATTTGTACTTACCTGTGATTGAGCTTTATAAATCATACACTTAGTTTTAAGCATTTACAGATTTACTGTGTGAACAAAAATATTGGGCCATGCCGCTTAGTCTATGAATTCAGCTCTTTCATACAGTCCCATGGCCACAGATTCAACCAACCATAAACTCAACCATCAAGCCATGCAGTCTGTCTTTACAAACGCTATTTCAGAAATGTTTGATTTTACAAATCTCACTGAAATCGCTGGGAACCTCATGGCATTGCTTTCCATAGTCAAGCAGCTCCTGTAGGTGTAATGTGCAGCTGGCCCAGTACTTTTGTCTACATAGTTTATAATAATATAATTTCCATTAAATTAATTTAGTTAAACTAAATTCCCAGGTCTCTCTTCAAATAATCATTTATACACATGTTTAAGTGCTCATCTTTTCTCTGTGTGTGTCTGATTATAGTCGTATTGTGCGAGGACAGACGGTGGCCAGCCTGGACACAAATAAACCTCAAAACTGCTCCGACAAGTTTGAAGACTGGGGTAAAAATGGCTCCAACTGTGCTGTGCCAGAATTTGCTGGAAACCCACCTGGGGTTAGCTTTGAATTTCTAAACTTCTTACCAGCCCAAACACTCTCAGCAAGTTGCATCTCTTCTCAGGCTTTTAAGAAAAGTACTTCATCCAATATTTTCCCGTTCTCCAGACATGGAAGTGGGTGTTGGGTCCCATGATCCTGTATGTGTGTGAGAGGATCGTCCGCGTCTACCGATCCCATCAAAAAGTGGTCATTACTAAGGTCGGTCTTGCCTCAGTTACACTGGTGTACATTATTTAGGAGCTGCACCAAGTTTGTTTCAACTAAATATCTGAAGAAAAATGATTAAAAAGTTCATCTCTTTCAAAAAAGGTTGACTTTTAGCTGCATTATTACACTAGTACTATAACTGCAGATTACACTTAACACAGCAGGTAACAACACAAAGAATTTTAGAGTTGCGCCATGGAAATTATTACTAGTTGAAACTGTACTTACTTTCAATAGCTACTATGTGGTCAAAAAGGCTGAATAAATAACTGTAATTATAATTCTATTGTCCCTGTACCTGGTCTTCAGGTGGTTATGCACCCTTCCAAGACACTGGAACTGCAGATGAAGAGGAAAGGCTTCAGTATGGAGGTGGGACAGTACGTCTTCATTCAGTGTCCATCTGTCTCCAGGCTAGAGTGGCACCCCTTCACTCTGACCTCAGCCCCTGAGGAGGACTACTTCAGTGCTCACATCCGTATTGTCGGGGACTGGACTCAGGCGCTGTACGAGGCCTGTGGAGGGGACAAAAACGAGCCTCAGGAGGCCTGGAAACTGCCCAAGTAGGAAAGATTGACAACAGAGGAAAATTGTTCTTTAAATTGCTTGTGATTACATTTGATTGCTGCCTATCCAGCGCGCCTTTGAAAAGTTGCCAGGAGGGGTTGCATTTACAGCCCTGAGAGGTTTATTGTGTATGTCTGTTACTCTTCCCTCGCATAAGGAATGAGTGGAGAGGCAGAAACAGTAAAAATCATACAATATTAAGAATACCATCTTTTCACAGTGGTCCTGCTGTGCAAATTTGAACACTAATACTTTTCTTTAGACCAGACAATGAAAGAAGGAGGCCTTTATTTTGAGCTGCTGCCTCGAATCAGCTTAAGGCCAGTGTACTGTTTGCTTGGATAGACCTTGATTGGACTTGCTAGACAACAGCACAGTTACCAAGTCTTCAATTATCATTTAATAATCCTGCAATTATGTCATTTTTTAAGTTGCTTAAAGGCAAAACAAACAAATAGCTGTTCTGACAACAAAAAGAAGCTAATATTTAAAAAAAAATATACACATTATATAACTGGCCTTGGATTTTTTTCTAGAATTTGAGTCGAAGCCAAAGCAGATGCAAAAAAATGGTAGTTAGCTTGAGACTGACTTCATGTATGCAGCCTTCATTCAAAATGGCAATGCACCGTGCTTCCTTGCATGTCTGTTGGAGGCTTTACAGCCTTCAGCCACTTTTGGAGACACAGCATGGCAACATCGCAAATATTTCTTCGCCCAAAGGGAGACAATATGTAATATGTCTTTTTTTCAGCAGTTTAACGTCCACAGTTTTCAAGATATCTTTTTCAAGCATTTGACCTTACCTTCATTGTTAGCACCAAAGGTCAAAGCTGACCTTGAAAAAATCTTTCAAAAAATCATATTGATTAATATGTCATATGAAAGGGCAGAGTTGCACAATACATTTTGAATTTTTTGGATACAGCTTCCTAAAAAGAAGCCATAACAGTCTGACATTATCACGTTGTAATAAAAACTTGATAAAACATCAAAGTTTTAGTACAGCCCTTGAACATCAAGGGGAGGCTCTCCATGCTCATGCTCTGTATAGTTCCTTGTGTAAATCTCAGTATAATGTTGGTTACACAACCCATTTCCAGTTCCACAATCTTGTAACTTAAGTTTAATTAATTTGCCATAACACAGACAAAAAAGAGAATAAACAAAGAAAAACTCACTATACACTACAGTCACTAAAGTAAAATCATTATTGTAATTAAAATGTTCAATTTTTAGATTTTGTGATGTACATCATGAATTATTGGGCCATCACAATTATCTAGTTAAAAATAACTAAATAAATAAATAATGGAATCTCTTATAATCTTAACAGGGTCAAAACATTTACCCAAAAAACATCAGAGAAGAAGATCATGTGTTTATATATTCAACATAATAAAGATTTTCTGGAAATTAGCATTAACCTAATAAATCTAATAAAGTACTAGGAACTTGTACTTCCAATACGTGAGTGCTTAATTTTACACACAACAATCACAGTGACTAAACATACAGTAGCATTACCAAGCAAGTAGCATTATCTCTCTGAGGGACAAAAAAATTCTTAATTGCTCACATTTTAGCAACAGTTGCACATTGGAAATGTCAGAATTAGTTAGTGGTGGGTTAAGCCACAGAGCCCATGGGTCTTTAGTTAGGGTGTGGGGCTAAAAGTCCCAATACATCCACACGTTAAGCAAGTTAGCAAGTTAATCTTTGAGATAAATACACATAATCAAAGTTTTATTGGGTAAATAAAGCTTGACTTGAAAGCACAGAGCAGAGTAAAAACAGGATATAAGATTATTTTGTGTATATTTTGTTGTCAGGGTGGCCATAGATGGCCCGTTTGGTACCGCCAGTGAGGACGTGTTTCGTTATGAGGTGGTCATGCTGGTGGGTGCAGGAATTGGAGTGACTCCCTTTGCTTCCATCCTCAAATCTGTGTGGTACAAACGCATCCAGAACAACCAAGATGTCTTTACCAAGAAGGTGAGTGAGAACTTTAAAAAAAATTTTTTTAAGTGTTTAAAAAAACCCAAAACTAACCATATCACATAAGCCCCATATGAAGCGTTCATAATAAAACAAAAATAAAAATGATTATCTACAACATCTGTCTGGAAGAAATGCTAGATGCTACATATCCAGTTTGCTGTGAAACTATTTACTGAAGGCTTTGAGTTAAAAAGTGTGAAATAAGGGTGTTTGAAATGAACAAAAAAAAATAAATGATAAATGTAAGTAAGTCTGAATGTCAGGTTAATAAACTGTTTGCCAGATCTACTTCTACTGGCTCTGTCCGGAGACCCAAGCCTTCGAGTGGTTTGCAGACCTGTTGCAGTCCCTGGAGGGCCAGATGACGGAGAAGGACATGATGGACTTCCTCAGCTACAACATCTACCTCACCCGCTGGAAGGAGCATGAGGTATGAAGGCACTGATATAAATTTTTACTTCTGTGGGCTGAATTGACAACAAATACTATTTTTTGTGATTGAAGAAATTTTCTTATGTTATGGTTTAATGCATGTGGTTCTTAAATTAAGCAAAAAGTCATTAAAAAGAAAAAAAGTGACATGCATCTGTCATTTCCTTTAACAGGCGGCTCATTTCCGTGTTCACCATGAGGCAGAAAACGATCCGATCACCGGACTGAAGCAGAAGACTTTTTACGGGAAACCTAACTGGGACAATGAGTTTACCAATCTTGCTTCGCAGCACCCTCGGTGAGCCTCTTTAACGTTATTATCTCTCCATAAGCAAACACAGTCCATGATCTCATCTACTCAAGAACTTCTGTTACCTCTTCACTACATAATGACTGAAAATGTAGTTACTGAAAAACGTATCTCATCTTATTAAACTCATCTCTGGTAAACTGGGAGAAGTGGTCAGCACATCATACCACTCTCAGTTATAAAAGAATGAAATGGGTCAGCATATTTTCTTCCACTTTGCCTAATTTTAAGCAGCTTTAAAACTAAGTAGATTTACTCAAGTATTTTATTTAGTACAAATTTTTGTAATTTTATTTGAGAATATTAATATCATGTTGTGTCGTACGTTAGGCCCATTACAGCTCAGAGTGAAATATTATATACAGTTACGTAAAAAGTCAAGGTTTTCTGATGCAGTAAATAACAAATATATAACTGCTTGCATATAGCTAAATACCCAAAGATATAAACAGGAGAGTCTTCATTTTGTAGAGCACCCTTTAATACTGATAAAACATTAATTGGTTAGTCAATGAACTTTACAATTCCTGCATACCTGTATGATACAGTTCGGTACATCAAAGGAAAAAGTTTCTCAAAACAATAAAATATCAGTCCAGCACACTGTATACGTTACCAATAATTTATTAAGGTAAAACATTTTAGTCAGACTGACCTTCATCATGTACAAGTTATATTTTGTGATAATATAAACTTTATAAATTGTGTTTCCTCTTGTAATTGTGTAAACTATTTTATCAGCAGTATCTCCCAAGTTGGTGCCACTTTTCGTTACTTTAAAGGTCATTTCATACTGTTTCTAAAGTTTTACCAATAACAAATTAGGTAAATAAGAAAACACTCAGTGCATTAATCCAGGATGGATTTTTATCTTTCTTTATCTATCTTTATTTTATCTTTAGCTGCAGGCCTGTACAAACTTACTGCCACATTCTGCACCAAACTTTTTTTTTTTTCATCCATTTCCTGTTTCTTGAAATTTTAATGCTTGTATGTGTAGTACCTCTATTTAAGTGGGGTCCCTGGGATCTTTTTATAACACTGGATTTAACTGCCTGTAGCAAATAGTAAGTATTTAAAGCACAGACATACAAATACGCAAATTCAGTTATTCTGTGGGAACTTTTGAATTGTTTGCAAAACAGCAAAATGCAGGTGAAGTTTTGCTGCTAATTCATTGCCTTTTGATTCTTTCTGAAGCTATTTAAGCGTGACCACTGAGTGGAATACAGCCATGTCTGTTGCTCTGATGAATGCTATAAATACCAATGTCTATAATCAAAGTGTTGGGGTGTTTTGTGCCTGCAGATCTAAAGTCGGTGTCTTCCTGTGTGGTCCGCCTCAGCTGGCCAAATCTCTGGAGAAACAGTGTCTGTCTCATTCAACTGCTGATGTCAAGTTCATCTTCAATAAAGAAAATTTCTAGGAATACAAAGAAAATCAGCAACAGCAGCTGGATCATGATAAAAAAAAAAAAGGGGAACTTTCCAAGTAGCTGTTTGATTATAAGTTATCAAGTTTCCTCTGAAAAAAGAACAAATTTACATCTGGAACAAGTGGCAGCTCATCGGTGACGGGCACAAGCTTCTCATCACGTCTTCACCGCAGACTTCTGCAAAGATACAGTTGTTGCTCAAAATAAACCCTGTGGCGTTGTCTACGTTACTGTCTTCTCCTTTTTTGTTCCATCAACAAGTGAAACCGCCACTTTCAGAATGTTTTTTCTCTTTTTTTTTTTTTTTTTTGTTTTCCACCTCATTGATTTTCCTTTGTGCCAGAAGTGGATTCATCTTCTTAAAAGGGGGTTTCAATTCCCTAACTGTATGAGGGAAGAGGTGGAGGCCTTTAAAGCTTTGGCTGCTGCAAACGTTCTCCATGGACTGAACAAGCTCCGGGATGCTTTATGCTTTTGTGCTGCTGTGTTTTTTCTATGAGAGTAGAAATGTGGCAAAGACTTTTATGGCTAGAAATGTTTTGTTTAGCTTGTTTTGATGAAAAGAAATTGGACCAACCAGAAGCAATCTTCTGCTGTGTGATTATCTCCTGATTTCTCTGAAAAAGTTGAATAGCTGTTTGATCCAATCCAAGAACAGGAAGGAGCAGAAGACTATCTGCTTGAGTGCTTTCTTTATTTTGTGCTGGAGAAGGGTCTGCCGGTTACAGAGGTCTGGATGGTGTTGCTCTAACATGATAAGAAAAGGAGAGCTGTGGCATAAATCTGGGTTATATGCATGGTTGGATCTACTAACAGAGGCCTATGTCACCTAAAGTTCATTTTACCATGTGAGACCGCTTGTTCTCAAATAATCAACCACAAAGGTAAACACGTTTAAAATTTCTCTCAATCTTTAATGAAACAACTCAAACTCAATCTCTTGACAATAGTCAAAAAGATCCTCAAAGGAGACGAGAAAGTAGTTCCACCTTTTTATTTTCATATTTAGCTGATTACAGTGTTCAAAACTCTTAAACAAAAGGTATATTTCATGGTAATTATTATATAGTTTGGTTACTGCTGTTCTTTTTGTCATCCTTTTCAGACATCAGATGTCTATATTGTTGTCATACTGTAAGTCAGGGGCATCAAAGGTAAGCCCACTGGACAGCTTTAGTGGATAGATGTTGAACTTTAACAGCATTTTCATAGGTTCTGTAGTTTTTCCTACTGATAATGACTCCCACCACTCATTGCCATCCATACTACACCAAAGTACAAGGACATTTTTAATTCTTTGAATTAATTTTCTACACATTTATCACGTTTTTACTGGTTCAGCCCACTTCACATCAAAGTGGGATGTGTGTGGCCCATGCTGTAAAATGACTATAACATCCCTGCTGTAATTTTTTTGGATTCACTGCTTTTTTCTTATTAAATAGTAAATAAAAAACTTTTGGAATCTGCTGAAAATATGTTTTAACTCCTAATGTCTAATAAAAACTAAATTTAAACTTCCTGACTTTTCACTGCATTCCTGACAAATGACAGCTTCAATCTGTTCAAACTTCGCTGAAGGACACTTGTGAATACGCTCTTTTGTTGCTTATTTAATAGAGAATGAATTGTTCATTCTTTTCATGTTGCAGGAAAAAAAACCACACCTTTGATTCTATTTCTGCAGGAGAATGCAACGCTTTGACTGCGAGGTCTTCCTTTCCAAATGGCTCTCAGAAATCTCAGGGTTTCGTCATTGTGTGAAAGATTTTAATCAACAACGTGTTGGTATTTAAATAATGAATACATTTTCTCCAGAGCCTCTAAAGCTAAACGTACAGCATGAACTGTTTAATAAAGTAAAGACATTTTAAATGTTACATGGCAGAAAAACTCAATTTAAGGAAAACTTCGGTGAGGTCCTGGTTACTAGTTGTCGAGCTTCAAGACTTTAAAGGTTTCTCATTTTTACAGTTTCAGTTTATTAAACCAACGGATAAAGTCAAATTAAGTTGCACTAATTTGTACAATTTAATAATGGAAAATGTAAACATTTGCTGCTAACTTTTTGCTGTATGATCTCAGTTTGATTATTGGGTTAACAGTAGTTTAGTGCTTCTACAACAGGTTTGGTAACCAGCACATCTGAGGAGGACAGGGAGGAAGGACCCATGCAAAAAAAAGGTCATTCATCAGCTTGTGCAGCTAGTTTTCAAAGCTCAGCCCTACTCGAAAATCGTGAAACTAATAGAAATGCGTTGAGGACACAGTTCTCTCACAGTCAGCTGTCCTACTGTGTGGTGAGTTACTCAATCCACGTCTGCACCGAGAGAAAAAGTCTCTGTGTTTGTTTCCCGCTTTGCTTCTGCAATCTAAGAAAGATATTTTCCACTTTTATAACTGTGGTTACACTTCTCTGTGAGTGTACTATGCATCTACGGTAGTGATTATGCATAGCGTGCATGAGTGCAAGTGCTCTAAAAAAGAAAAAGAAAACATATTATTAATGTAATAGCAAAGCAAAATGCCCTCCGGTCAGTGTTGGTAACCCATCTAGTTAATATGGCCACACTGTCCACAATGCCCAGCACCCTCATAGAGTCTCATTCTGACAGTCTGGTTAGAAACATGCACACAAGGCACACACACTGCTGGGTTCATGCTCTTCTACAGCCCTGTCCAGCTCTCGTTGCGTAACAGCTCATTTCCTGGTATCTCCTCCACACATGAGGGTTTGCTGGGACATGGGCATCCTTCCTGTGATGTTGAGTATGGCTCTGCCATCCTGTTGGAGCTGGACTATCTGTGCAACCCATTCAGGTCACACAGGTACTATCTCAAGCTACAAGCAGAAAAAAGCAAACTAAAGAAAAATCAGGAGGGATATAGAGAGAGCCACCAACTTCAAAGCCATTCCTTTTTTCTTTTTTTTTTGATTGTCTGATTGTTGTCAACTCTGTCCCTTTGATTTGCACCAAAGTTGTTGAAATAGACTCAAAATCCATGAAGTTTAACTGACTTTCAGTTAAACTGTGATAATTTGCATAAGATTTAAATCCAAAATATGTCACAACTGAACAAAGTAGCACAAGAAAGTACAAACACATTAAAACCGTACTTCAGTAAACAGACTTGATTATTTGAAGATCAGCAGGACTCTAGTCTAATGTCACCAGGCTGGCAGGATGAGTTTATGTGCGAAAACAACAACACGTGTAGAATTTATAATTAGTGTAAAAGTCTACAGGTACTCTTATGTGTCTGTGTGCACATACTTAGTAACTCTCACCACACTCTAAATGGCTTATAAAAGACTAAAGTCTGCTACCTGTTCACATGTAAAAACGTGCCTTTTGAGCCTATAAGATTATTTTAAAGACTGGGTCAGTGTTTGCAAGACTACGACTGAATTCCTTTTGAGATGATTCCCCATAAAGCTCCTGGTGGAAATTTACCAGCAGGAAACAGAAGGAGCTTTGAGCCGCAGCTTTAGACCCCCTCTCTGATTTATGTAGAACAAAGTGCTGATGGATGTTTAAAGTAGGTCTTTATTGGTATTTTAACTACTTTGCTCCACAGGTGGATCGATCGGTGGAAACGGCGTCACAGCAGCACGCTGATCCCTGCTTTAGCAAAGCTGTCCTAGTTTAACGGCGACATCTGACGTTTGTCTGCGACACTGGTGCAAGGCAGACATGAATAATCTTTTGTTCCAGTGAAAAACGGGTCAAACCCGGTTCTCCAGTCAGTGCTGAGAGCTGCTGTGTTTCGGCACAAATTCGAGGCGCTTGTAAACTCCCTGTCATTGCATTACAGAGGAAAATATTTTACTTTTCTAAGTTTGTTAAACTAAAAAAACCAGTCCTGCAATCAACTCATAAAAGAAACAACTATAAAATGTTATTCCTTTAGGTTTTAAATTAAATATTAAATAGGGTAAATACTTCTTTATTTTTACTTCAGAAAAAATTTTTTATAAGTCATATATTTGTATAATCAGTTAGGTTTACTTTATTTAAATGAAAGAAGATTCTTAAAACACTGTTGCTAAAGCATCTCATAACTGTTCTGTTTAACTAAAAGAAGCCTAAAATGATAAATGCTCCAAATAAACACATTATATAAACAAATCTTTATTCAAAAAAAGAAAAAAAACAAAAAGTAGCTAAAAATCATATAAAAATGTAAAATAAAGCAGGATAAAATCAATGGGATCATAAATAAGCAGAAAAAATAAAACAGAATTACGCTTTTATTAGTGTAAAGAAAGACGAGGGGAAGCTGCTGCTCGTTCTTAAATGTCTTCGTGTTTATTATCCTGCAGCTCGAGTACAAAAAGTCTCTTTTCTCTCTCATCTACATGATTCACAAACAGACAAAACACTGAAGGACCTGATTGAACGTGTCGTTTTACAGCAAGCTGTCAGGCGTCTGGGATAAATGCAGCTGAACATGAAGCTATGAAAGCGCGGCAGTGGCGCGAGGGGAGTAAATACATTACGATGAAGGCATTTCATGCACCTGAAGGCTGGAAACTGAAGCCATACAGCTGTTTGAGCCTCTGCAGCTGCTGCTCAGAGCTCACCGGTCTGAGGGAGCTGACAGAAGGCACAGACAGCTGTACGGGTGAAGACTCTGTGGCACTTGGTGTCCCCCTGCTGGTCACAAGAGCACACTGCACTCCTCGTGGATTCATTAATGTGTGTGCGTTTGTCTATGCGGTGGCCACGGCGAACACGCTGACCACACAGTACATGGTGCGGTTTTCCCACCTCACCGTGCAGCTCCCTACAGACACGAAAAACCAATGAGAAAATGTCTATAGCCACACATCGAGGAGGGAAAAAAAAAAAAAAAACAACACCCCAAAATCAACACATACCGTCCATGGCAGTGTCCCAGTAGCAGGAGTTGGCTGTGTGGAGGCCGGCACCTGTTTTCTGCATCACAGCACACGTCACTGTGCACACACAAAGTCACAAGAATTAGTTTTAAAGCGTCTCTTTATGTTTCTCTCAGCATTTAGTGTCTGGTTTCATTATTTTACCCCACGAGGACAAACACATAAAAGATTTTAAAAAAGTCTCTGGATCAGCTGATTTTTTTCCTCTACAGTAAGTGTTTTATGTTAAAAAAAACCCAAAACAAACAAAACTGTTTCCATGTAGTACAGGGCCCCCTGGTGGGCTGGTATTGCAGAAATAGTTTGAAATTACTCACAGTACAGTACAGTTAGATATTTATATAAATATATTATATTAATTTATTTATATATATATATATATATATATATATATATATATGTATTGCAATGAAGTTTGTATCTGAGTGGCAGCTGGATCACACATTGGCCTCAACACTTTAACAGTTTAAAGCCAACAGTCTGAGATTTTTATGTTTTTTGAGTTAAATCTTCAAGTGAATCCATCTCCCTCTATTTTTAGAAGAGATTAGAGATTGATGAGAGTGAAGATTTAAGATTGGCTGGGCCCCCTGGGACTTTCTTGTTTTTAAGTGACAATTCACAGGAGGGCAAACATAAGAGCGTGAAAAGGTTAACTCTAACAGTAACAAATACACACCGATGTACTTGTACGGCTTCCCCTGTTTGACGAGCTGCGTGAGGCAGCGCTCCACGATGCTCGCCGTCCACTTGTTCACCTGACTCTGGCTGTAGTCTCCGCCGCCCACGACGTTCTCAATGCACTGACACAAACACAGACAAACGGCATCACAGCGCTCAGAGTCATGTGTTAGTCAGCCGGTGATGCTGGCGCCCGAGGAGACTGAGACAAAGAGGCACTGAGTGCAGCTTGTTTCTGAAGGTTTTTCAGAGGTTTTAAAGAGACTTTTTTATTATCTTGAATTTTCCCAGGAGCACAAAAAAACTACGCAAGCTTAGCAATGAACCACAAATCAAAAAGCTTTAAATTATGTGCAAAAATGAATGACGCATAAAAGTTACATTTAAAAATAAGAGTGTATTTGAGCTGTTTACATGGCTAGATTTAATTATTAATCTTTAGTCAATCAAACTAAAGCGTTTACTACACAATCGAAGCATCTCTCCATAAAAACCTGCTGTTGAAACTTATATTTTTATGACTTAATACTTGGGAAAAATGTTAAATGTGCTTTTGTTTTACTCCCCAAAGAACAAAATCAGTGTTTGTTTAATAAAGACCTGAAAATCATGACGACACTGTGGCGCAAAGTGGGTTTAGACATTAAAGGGATTTATAATGCTGCATATAAAAGTAAACCTTACTTCTTTGACTATGGTGTCAGCTTCTTCTGCATTGAATGAGCCCTAAAATAGAGAAAGCAGATCATCAGGTCATAATAAAGATAACATGACATGACAGGACTTTAGTTAAATAAACATACGTTTATGGAAAAATGCTAAAGTGACCCATAGGATCACTTTAGCAACACTTTTTAGCAACAGATTTAACCTTATTGGAGCACGTAAACGTTTATGTTTAACAGCACATTAAGCAGTAAAAGCAACAGCAGCTTATTTTGAATATTATAAATTATATTTATTGATTTTAGGACGTTTGCATTAAAAAAATCGCCGCTATCACTGGGAGTGGCTAGCTAGCTCATTTCTGCTGTCAGTGGTGAAAACGGTGACTTCGGATCAGGACTAACCTCGCTTCCGTTATGAAATTCCTCCATTCCTCCTGTCATCTGACACCGGCTAGGGCTGCTTTTTTTTTCTTATTGACAGAAGAAAAAACAAAGCCAGAAAAACCTTTTGTTCACAGATAAAGCGACAGGAGCTCTTAGGGACTTCCGGAGGAGCTGTCAGCGGAGTCAACGACGCACGAAAAGAGCGATCCGAACCCGGAGGAAGTAGCGGCGCTTAGCTGACCGCTGACCCCTAATGGAGGCTCAGTGAAATACAGCCTTGAGACAGAAATACAGACTGTCTAAATTAAAAATGTACATGCTTGACAAGGTACAGCAGATTGAATTTGGAAGAATGTGAATGCTGTCAGGATGCTTCAAAGACAAGAACCTAAAGAAATCTACTCCCCTATGATGCAGAGACGAAGAACGGACATGGCTAATTAGAAGAAGCAGAAACGTAAGTATGAGGGTAATAAGCCTACTTTTCACTACCACATGATGAATTTTGGTTCCAGATTTAGTGTTATCCACAAGGTTTACATATATGGAGAGAATATACGTGGACATGTGGAGATATGTGGACAGGATTGTATTGCTAGGATTAAAATGAATGAAATATCGTTTTTTGTTTCTTGTTGTAGTTGTAGTTGAGAAAGTTTGCTTCATGTGTTAAGTTATTGATTGAATTTGGGTACCAAAACAATCAGCTTCCTCCATGTCTCTGCAGTGCTAATATCAAACTTTCTCACTGAGCCCCATTGCAGCTTTGAATCAACGACACCGACCCCCTCATTCAAAACAAGTGGATGGCAGGCAGATAGAACTATGAGAGTTCCTCTTTCTGATTTACCAGCTATTATTATATGTATTGTATTAATATAAATGAAGTTTTGTTGGCACACTCATAACACATAATGTTAATCTTGAAATTCAGTTTATCAAAAAAATTCACATTATGCATGCAGTAGACACAATTTATCAACCACTGCAATAATCTAATAACGGATGCAAATTAAACATAATAAAATTTATATCCATCTATCACTTCAGTTCTGGTCTTTGTGTTTGTCATTTCACAGGCTGTTGATTGCGAGTCTGTGAGGAACCTTGAACTAGGGTTACCCGCACTTCGCGGACTACATGGGGCGGGTACTCCGAAGTGCGAGAAGGGCGGCGGAAGTGCGAGGCTTGTGAAATGGGACGGTCTGGCCTTCATTGCGCTGCTCAGTTTGCCTAGCTACCATGGTACTAACCGCGAGAAAAGTTTCATACAGCACTGTTTGACAGAAATGAAGGAACATTTCTGTCAAAAATGGTTTTTTGTTTATTTTTTTTATGAGATCACTTTTATTTGTTGAGTATCTGAGGCTGAGACCACGGGACTCTAAAAACATGATTGCTGGGCTTCATTTCTGTACTGAACAGTCATTTTAAGGTTAATTAGTAAATAACAATTAGCTAATACTGTTCATGAGACGAGTCATCTTACTTTGGTAATGTAAATATAATATGGCCAATATTATATGTATTATTATTATATTATTATGATTTATTACAGCAGTGAGCTTGAACGCTGTGTCAAATACTGAGCTTCAGTAAAGATTCAGTTTGCATTTATTTAAATTTCCTATCACCTTAAATCTTCACTCAAAGACAAGTATCTTTTACACTGTATATATAGATGTATTATATATAAGAGACAAGTATTGTTCTGTAATATGTTGGCATTACTAAATTTGGCTCAATGCTTACATATATGTGTAAAAAGAAAATGTACGAGCTGTGATAACTGTTTCTGATAGAATGAAGAGTAGACTGATATATTAAATATTCCTTTATTGGTTGAGAAAATCAGACCATGTCATAACTGCTTTAAGTCATACAGAATAGATATCAGAGCCTTAAACAGGCTGACTTCTGCTAAATGGGTCAAACTGGGCAGAAAGTATACAAACACATAACATCCTTATAGAATATGATGTAACACTATAGATCAACTTACCTCAGAATATACAAAGCATATAAACAATTACAGCAATATGATGCAACAAACACAGCAGTGCTACTAATCCAAAATACTCAAAGCTTCATAGAACTGAAACAAACATTTATTTTTAGCTCCATTCTGCTGCTGATACATACTTTAGGTTTCTGAATATTAAACTTGTTGCTGCCTTTCATAGTGTGTAACTTGAAGGCCCTGAGTACTTTCTCCCACACTGAAAACACTGGAATGATAAAATTATTTGAACATTACCTAATAAGACTGATTCAGGACAGACAATTAGTTATTTTAAACTTTTCTAGCAGTCCTTCACAAACAGGGAACAGTCTGTCTATTCTCTCCATCTGTCAGCTGCTGCTGGCTCGTCCTCCTCCTCTTCCTCACACACTGCTGAGTTTGTCCTGGTGGATCATCAGGGGTGCAAAGCCTCACAGATGATTTGCAGCAGAGCATCAGAGAAAAAGAAAAAGAGAGAGAGTGCAGGACAGACAGACAGGTGACAGTCTCAGGTGTATACACTGCTACAAAACAGCACAAGAGAAGGAGGATTTAGTGTTTGTGTTGTTACGAGTGCTAAACAAGAAGAGTTCCCAGATGGTACAGTGGACACATGTGTGACTCCATCTTTCTTTCAGCTTAACGAGTGAACCGTCAGCTCGTTCAAACAAACGTTAAAGTCCGTTTGGCTCGACACCACCGAACAGAGCTAATATAACATAGCTAACATTAACAGTGCAGTGAATCCTGCTTGTGCCGTGATATTCAGGACTGCAAACCGAGCAGCATTCACTGACTTTCAGCTTGTTGTGTTTGTGGATATATGACTGACTTTAATTATCCATAAAATCATCACATTCTCTGTAAGATTAAGGTCGACCATTGAACGGCGAATATTTTTAAGTAAAGGCTTTAAAACCAAGCTGACGCTGAAAGTACAAACATCACTAATGTCACATAACTTTGCCGACATGTGGCCAACAGTCATGTTTTAACGTTCTTCATTATTAAGCATTCACACATAGTGACATAATATTCAGTACTTACTTTTAAGAGTTTACTCTTCGGCCGCCCCGCTTCAGCCATCCGCATTTTTTTTACGAAAAAAATATCCACACCCACCGCCGCGCTATGAATTGTGGGATATGTGGGGCCACGAAGTCTACATCGGACCCAGCCTTCAAATTTGGGGAAATGAAGGGCGCATTTGTTGATAGATTTGGAGTACACTTCGATTAGGGACACCCTTTGTCGCGTCACTGTGACGTAATTGGTCTACAAATGTGCACTACAAAGCGTGCGGTCGCTGAATTGGGACACAGCTAACATGTCTTGAAGTTCTCCAGAAACCTGGTAATGAACTAATCATTTGATTCAGGTGTGTTGACCAAGGGTGAGATCTAAAACCTGCAGGACACCGGCCCTCGAGGCCTGGAGTTCGACACCCCTGCATAGAGTAAGCAGTGCTAAAATATAAAATCTCCATTCATCCTTTTCAAGGTTGCGAGCCTATCCCAGCTGTCTTAGGGTGAGAGGCAAGGTACACCCTGGACAGGTTACCTGTCTGTCACAGGGCTAACATATAGACACAGACAACCATTTGCACTCACATTCACACCAATGGGCAATTTTAGAGTTTCCAATTAACCTATCATGACTAAATGCATGTCTTTGGAATGTGGGAGGACCTATATCAGAAATAGACTGCAAGCCAGTTATTCTTGTACATAGGAAGAGAAGATAACATGTAATTCTTGTTTCATGTGTAAGCACTGGCCACACATTTTCAGCCAGTTCTCCAATGTGGAGAACTAGCATCTCCAACATTGGCAACGTGGAGCAACAGTGCTCCACGTTGCCAACGTTGCTCCACGTTGCTTGCCAGACTGTTTGTCCATGGAGAAAGGCAAGGTAAACCCTGGACAGGTCTCCAGTCTATCACGGGGTAATACAGAGACAGGCGACCATTCACACACAACATTCTCCAATAGCCTAGCCTCACTAACTGCATGTCATTGAACTCTGGGAGGAAGCTGAAGAGAGCCTGGAGAGAACCCATGCAAACACTACAGAGAAGGTTCCAGCTGGTAGAATCAAACTCAAGACCTTCCTGTGAGGCAACAGTGCTAATGACGCACCGCTGTGCTGCCCCCATGTCAAAGTTAGTGTATCAATTTAAAATAAATAAGGAAACAGCGACTTACCCTGGCGATTCATTTCTCTTTAGTGTAATCCCGATTATATAAAAGAGCAAGCCATTTTTGTTTTCCCAAATTTACCAGACTATCTTCAGATTTAGGAATCAGCATAGCAACAGCCAGCAGCTGTACCAAAACAAATGGGTTTTGTTGTTGTTTTTGTTAATGAAGCTTTACTTAACACAATCTCACCTATATATTGGTTTAATGCTGATTTGTTAATTATCCCACCATGGAGACATCATGGCAGAAATGAGAGATTAGAAAGGAGCATGCTCACCACTCCCTTTCTTTAACGATCAGGAAATGTAGTAGACCAAATTCTGGATTTTGAAAGTCAGATGTTTTCCCATTTAGACAGAATTTTAATCCAAGCAGCTCATGTCCTCTTTTTTTTTTTCTTTTCATTTTTCCGCTTATATAATGAGCCAGATGCTTTCTGTGGGTGATGCTGGACTGTTGGCAGTTCATTTTGGCACTTGTGGGGATTGGTACCACCCTTAGCTCTTTCATGAAATAGCAGGCGCATAAGTTATAATATAGATCCTTTAGATTCTACATTGATTGTATATATTTTCTAATACAATGATGGCCTTGAACATTAATTCAGGTACTTATAATAATTATAATAATAATAATAATTTTGTTCTAAACACCTCAGCAAACCCATTGCTGTCAGTTGAGGCTCATGTTAAGTATGATAGAGAAACCTTAATACGATTACCTAGAAAGGGTCACAAAGAATATTTTAATCTTATAGTGCTCGACTCTTTCCTGGAACTACACCAGGAGACTTTGGTGGCTATTACTTATTTAGCTAGATAAGTCTAATGGATTGTATTGAGGGTAATGTACAACCTCCATGTCCTCAGACAACTCCATGACATGATACGTAGATATGAGAACAAGTACTCAGAGGCTGCTGTTGTTTTAGGGGATTTTAATCTCTACAATCTTTGGAAAACTTTATCAAAACTCCAGTTTGTCAACTTCCCAACCACAGAAATAGCCCTTTGGATCACTGTTACAGTAACACAAGGACTGTATATAAATCTTTCCTCAAACTTCACTTAATGAAGCTACAAACTACATAGACTAAAGACACTAACAGTAGTTACAATAATTGGCGCTCCTCAATCTGGACCCAAACATGTGTGTCCTAACCAAAAACCCTGGTTAGTTTTCAAGTCATTGGACATCAAGAAGTATAAACAGGCCACATAGCTAACAATAGGCTCTATTCAGGCATATGCCCACAACGTTGTGCTGCTACCAAGTGTGTGGTAGAGAATCTAAGTTATAACTAACTGCAAATGAATCTATCCATCACATAGGCTAGAAACACATCCAGCAACCAGACGGCCTTACCTGATAAACATTAATGATCAAACTGCAAACCGTCAACGCTAAATTACAAGCAAAGCTAACAGAAAAACAGCACTGCAGAATCAATGATGATCCGATAACAATCTTGTCACAACACTGTACACCAGCATGTTTCCACTGGCTGCCCTGAAAGAGATTCATTATAACCACAGGCAAATCAAAGCCATGAGATCATCACCTAACACTTAATAACAGGTTCACTGTCATTTATGCTGCCTGTTTGGATAGTTCACAAAGTCTGTTTTCAGGATTCCCCTTTAAAATTTTCATCATGAAATTAATTAATTAATATCCAACTGTGAACTCCATAAATGAAAAACAAAGAAACAACCACAGTCAAGTTATCATCATGAGTACTGTAGGAGCACCTTGTTGATGGATTAATTTAGAATTTCACATATTCTTGTGCCATTGTGCACCTGTTTACAGGTGTAGTGACTCTACATTATCTTGGGTTAACATAGGTCATCCTGCACACAGAGGTCAGAAGGAGCAGACAGGTGTGTCTCTCAACGATGCAGAGGCATTCAACTATCAACTGAACTATATAAAATATAAATAATATAAAACAGTCACATTCTATAACCTGCTCTGACTTGTGCAGATGAGTCATTCTCGTGGTATTTATATCGTCTGAGATTTCTATGTAGTTTCGATTCCCCTGTTGTAGCTGCTTAGATGTGTTGTTCTCTCTCAGGTTAACATTTTTGATGTATGGATATATGATTATTTTGTTTTCATTAGTAAAAACAATAGTTGCTTGACTCATAGGCTGTATGGACTCATAGTCCATACAGACTTTCCCCACTTAGTCACTGCAAGGCATTGATTTTTTAACTGCTTCTCTGCACACAATGTGAGACAGTAGGCCGGTGTAATGGACGCTCAAAAAGAGATTTGAAAAGAAATGCACCTAAATGCTGAAGTGCCAGTCAAAGGGCAGGTTAGTTAAAAGTACTAAACATGCAAACATACTGTATTTGTATTCTTATAGATAATGTTTTGTTTTTTTGTTGTTTTTTTTTTTTTTTGGGGGGGGGGGGGGGGGGGGGAGTGTTTTCAATAAGTTTACTTGTTGCTTGAGTCCAAAGACTCTATCCACCGCTCTTCTTCAATTCTTTTTCATTTCTGTCCTTTCTATAATAAGCTGGCTCAAGAACTTTTCAAGCATGCACAAACCTGATAAAATTAATGGCAGTAAGGAGCTGAAATTTGAAGTTCATCTTCCCCCAGAAATTCTTTAGGGAGATGGTGCGGTAAGATGAACTGATACTGCATGAATCATAATGTTATTGCCTCTGATGGTCACATCATCTTTTAGTAACTTTATCTTCTAAAAATAAAGTTGACGATCTTTACCCACATAGCAAAATTGGTATGGATCGAATCTGGGCCACACAATGTGCCTACACACGGTCCACATGCCGCAAAGAATGTTGGCCATTTGGTGGCCCAGATCTGGCCCACACATGGGCCAGCACAGGGCCAACAGTGTGTTTGCAACTGGCCAGCACAAGACCAGTTGCAAACACACTGTTGGCCCTGTGCTGGCCCAGAACAGTTTCAGCTCTGGCCCCAGATGTCAGCCTAATGTGTACCTCAATTGAGCCATGTAATAACAACATGTGCATAATAGTGCAAAAGTGACATGACAAAACTCTGTTCAGACAGTGATATATATAGGGTTTTTCACTATCCCAGATTACTGAAAGTGCTCTATACAACATGCCACAGTGACCCAATCCCGCACTTTCTCTAAACTGAGTACTTCCTAACTACATTCATACACATTCTCGACATGCAGACTAGAGGAGCCAGGAATCGAACCACTAACCTTCCGATCAGTAGGTGACCTGCTGTACCTCCTGAGCTACAGCCACCCAGTGGTAAACATGAGTAAACCCTCACTAGGCTTTGGATAAAGTGTACACTCACACGCTGTATAGTATTGCAACATGGCATTTGGGTCTTCTAACTAAAATAGGAACATAAATAGTGCCATCATTGCCAGACCTGGCCCACATCTGGTTGACATACACTCTGCCATGACACCGGTCAGTCAGAAGTGCCAGCTTGATGCCGGATCTAGGGAAGACCTGTTTTCTATGGGTCTGGGCCACATAAACCAAACCACAATCGATCCAGATATGGCATGCCATCGCATAAACAGTGGCATCTATGCCAGGTCTGGCCTATATATGGATGACATACGTCTTATCATGCTAGAAGTCAGCCAGCAGTGCCGGCTTGATTGATTAAAAAAATATTTTTAAAATTTCAAAGATCAAATAAGAGGGTGAAAACTATATGAACACAGATACACAGAGGGAAACACAGGAGCAAAGACACAGGGAAAACTAACAACCAAAAGCTAAACATAAAAACCTAGGGACTAGGACTAAATTTTGAACTAACAAGGTGGACTCAAACCATAATACAAAATGACAAAACATTAAAAACTGAAACCGCTGGGTCATAAGACCCAGGATCGTAAGACCCAGGATCGTGACAAGAAGTAAAGTTAGCCTAATGGAGAATTAGAAACAGTGTTGAGGCTGTCATTTTCAGGATCCATGTGGAGGCTAAAATCACCCACAATTGTTTTATCCGTACTGAACAAAGAAAATGCAAAAACTGAATAACACTACCCAACTGGGATGATTTAGAAACCCAATGACATTAAAAAAAAAAAAAAAAAAAACACACACACACACACTAAAATCCAGTGAACTCATGGATTTTAATGTCTTTTGTTGGTACAAAACACACATAGTACAAAAGTTTCATTAAATACATTGATCTAAACCATCAATCATACCCACTTTACTGAACATAATGCAGTGCACATATGAGGAAAGAGCAGACCCAGTAAAACTTGGGAGAGGTGAGTTATTAAATGAAAAATCACACCAACCCCTACCAGGCTTCTACTCCTTTACCAGGAGCATGTGGCCTAATTTGCCTATCTTGAATTCATAGTGGTCATCCCTTCCCTCATGGTTATCATACTTTGCTTTACTGCAGCTAAGGTCTGATCATTGATAGAGGCATTACTATACTGTTTTGTGCACAGGAAAATGGAAGACAGAGGATTAAATGGAAAAGCAAGCTTTAACTGTCAATAATAAGTTCCAAAAAGTAAATAAGGTAACAGAAGTGCAAAATTATGAAAGGTTTACAGTACTGAAAAAGGAAACATGAGGAGCCAGACAGGTGCAAAGAATCAGGACAATCGGGGTGACACTAAATTAAAAGTTATCATTGGAAATCACCAAGTAAAATAATAAGCAACTCAATATTACCAAAACTAAGACTCATAATCTATAAGAATAATGAAACCATAAAATCAAGGATCCCAAAACACAATGGATAAAAACCAAAACTTTAACAGCATTAAACTTTAAAAATAACTTTTTAAACTGTAAAAACAGCAAAACAGAAAAGTTTGTGAACAGGAATCTAGGCTAAAAATATTAAGGAAGAATTCATAACAGGAATCAAACACCAAAACAAGGGGTCATGACAGAATGCACCATTAATTTGCTATTAGAAGGGTTATTTATTTATTTATTTAATGTATTTGTACTTTTATTTATTTATTTATTTTTTTGCTTCTGTACAACCCTGCAAGAACCTTGAACTTTGGTCTGAGGTCTTTGAGAAACTAAAGGTAACGGTCTGACTCCAAAAGGCAAAGAGTCAGCAGAGTAACCTGAGTCCTCAATACAATAACTAACAAATTGTCCTTCACGTAGTTCCTGCCATTGGACATCAGTTGAGCTTTTGCCACTCACCTGAGTATAATACTGTCCCAGAATTCAGACTTTCTGTAGCCACAGCAAGGGTGGTGTATTCTGGGGCTGTTGCTGAAGGATTTTTAAACCTGACCATATTTGCAGGGGGCAAATCTCTCAGTGCCTTTTTATAGCGGCAGAAGATCAGAAACAGAAAAAAACCTGGAAAACAAACAAGTTTTAGACAGAGTTTAAGCTTCAAAATGTGGTTTAATGGAGAGGCATTATTTCACAGTTTTTAAGACGCACAAATTGAATCTATTACTAGAGACTTCTTTATGTTTTGGAGGCATTTCAATTCTTACAAGAAGTTAATGTGATTATGTTTAATTAATTTAATTAATTACTAAACGGTAGTGGGTGTAGTGAACAATGGCTCCAGACTGCATAAGATTAATACCTGGTTTGGTCTTGTGGTAAAACAGTAATGTCATTAGTTTATGCAAACTATTTCACATTTGTGTGTCAAAAGCAAATTTACAACACAATATAGTTGATTATATTTTATTTGACTGGCTGATTGATTGGCCTGTGCTTGGCTGTGCCTCTGCCTTTGTCCATGCCTCGGTTTATATTGCATGTTGTTCATCTCCCTACAGACATGTGATCGCCATTTTTTGCTGGGTGTTGGATGACCAACTTGTTATGTTTCTTCTAATTAAAAAATTAAAGACATAAATTTACAAAAAAATTTTTTAGCAGAATGTTGGAATGGCAAACTTTATTGCTAAGGTTTCTCAGGACTTGCGGAGGTTTCTCAGGACCCCCTCCGCGAATTGCTACCTTATTGTGGTGGAAGGGTTTGTGTGTCCCATGGATCCCAGGGGCTATGTTGGGCTTCTGCCCCCTGGTAGGATCTCCCATGGGAAAATGGTCCTGGGTGAGGGACCAGACAAAAAGCGATTCAGAAGAGCCCTATGAGAAAAACACCTAGGAAACAGTTCACCCTGCCCGGGATAGGGTTACCGGGACCCCCCCTGGAGCCAGGCCCCAGGAGGGTGCCCGAGGACGAGCGTCTGATGACCGGGCCTTAGTCCATGGGGCCCGGTCAGGCACAGCCCGAAAAAGGGACATGGGCCCATCTTCCTGCAGGTCCACCACCCGCACGAGGCATCATAGGGGTCAGGTGCATTGTGTGTCGGGCCAGGAGCGCAAGCCCTGGCGGACCATTCTCCAGCTACCAAGACTGGCATTTGGGGCATGTAATGGCGGGGAAGGAGCCTGAGTTAGTGAGTGAGTTTGAGAGGTACCAGCTAGATATAGTCGGGCTCACCTCAATGCACGGCTTGGGCTCTGGAACCAGTCTCCTGGAGACGGGCTGGACTCTGTCTCAGTGTGGAGTTGTCCCTGGTGAGAGGTGGCAGGCTGGGGTGGGTATTCTAGCATCTACTCAGCTTGCTGCCTGCCTGTTAGGGTTTCTCCCAGTGGACAAAAGGGTTTGTTCCCTGAGCCTTTGGGTCGAGGAACGGGTCCTGTGCTTATGCGCCGAGTGGCAGTTCAGAGTACTCAGCCTTCTTGGATTCCCTGGGTGGGGTGCTGGAGGGTGCTCCGCCTGGGGACTATGTTGTCATACTGGGAGACTTCAATGCTCATGTGGGCAACGGCAGTGAGACCTGGAGGGGCGTGACTGGGAGGAACGGCCTCCCGGATCTGAACCCAAGCAGTGTTTTGTTGTTGGATTTCTGTGCAAACCACAGTTTGGCCATAACGAACACCATGTTTGAAAATAAGAGTGTCCAAAAGTGCAAATGGCACCAGGATGCTCTAGGCCGCAGGTCGATTTTGTAATCACATCACCAGACCTGCAGGGCTAAGCTGTCAAATGATCACCACCCGGCGGTGAGTTGGATCAGGTGGCGGGGGAGAACACTGGACAGATCTGGCGCACCTAAAAGTATAGTGAGGGTGTGCTGGGAACACCTAGCAGAGGCCCCAGTCCGCAAGATCTTCAACGCACACCTCTGGAAGAGCTTCAACAGCATTCTGAGGGAGACTGGGGACATTGAGTGCGAATGGACCATGTTCAGCACCTCCGTTGCCGAAGCCGCCACGCTGAGCTACGGCCACAGTGTGGTTGGTGCCTGTCGTGGTAGTAACCCCCCGAAACTGATGGTGGACACCAGAGGTGAAGGGATCTACCAAACTGAAGAAGGAGCCCTGTCGGGCTTGGTTAGCCTGTGGGACTTCTGAGGCAGCCGATAAGTACCAACAGGCCAAGCAGAACGCGGCTCAAGCAGTGGCTGAAGCAAAAACTTGGGTTTGGAAAGAGTTTGGAGAGGCCAAAGAATTTCGGAATGCCTCATGGAAATTCTGGCAAACTGTCAGGCGACTCAGGAAGTGAAAGCGGTGCTCTACCTGCACTGTGTATAGGGCGGGTGGAGCGCTGCTGACTTCGACTGAGAAAATTGTGGGGCGGTGGAAGGAATACTTCGAGGACCTCCTTAATCCTGGCACGTCTTCCGTGGAGGAAGCAGAGTCTGGGGACAAAGGGGATGACCCGCCTATCTCCGGGGGCGAGGTCACTGAGGCAGTTAAACAACTCCTTGGTGTCAGAGCCCCTGGGGTAGATGAGGTCTGCACTGAGTTGATGAAGGCTCTGGATGTTGTAGGGGTGTCCTCTTTGACACGCCTCTACAATGTTGCATGGAAATCAGGGGTGGTACCTCGGGATTGGCAGACCGGGGTGGCGGTTCCCATCTTTAAGAAAGGGAACCGGAGGGTGTGTTCCAATTATAGGGGGATCACACTCCTCGGCCTCCCTGGGAAAGTCTATGCCAGGGTGCTGGAAAGGAGAGTCCATCCGTTAGTCAAACCTCGGATACAGGAGGAACAATGCGGTTTTCGTCCTGGTCGTGGAACACTCGACCAGCTCTTTACCCTCTCAAGGATACTTGAGGGTGCATGGGAGTTTGCCTTGAAGGTGCATGGGAGTCTACATGTGTTTTGTGGACTTGGAGAAGTCATTCGACTGTGTCCCTCGGAGTGTCCTGTGGGGGGTGCTCCAGGAGTATGGGGTGTGTGGCCCATTGCTACGGGCCATTCAACCCTTATACAACCATTGCAAGAGCTTGGTCCGCATAGCGGGCAATAAGTCGGACTAGTTCCTGGTGGGTGGTGGGCTCTGCCAGGGCTGCCCTTTGTCACCGATTCTGTTCATAATTTTTGTGGACAGAATTTCTAGGCACAGCCAAGTGGCGGAAGGCTTTCACTTCGGTGGTCTCAGAATCCCATCTCTGCGTTTTCGCGGATGATGTGGTTCTGTTGGCTTCATCGGGTGATGGCCTCCAGCTCGCACTGGAACGGTTCGCAGCCGAGTGTGAAGCAGTGGGAATGAGAATTAGCACCTCCAAATCTGAGGCCATGGTCCTCAGCGGGAAAAGTGCCCACTCTGGGTTGGGGACGAGTTCCTGTCCCAAGTGGAGGAGTTTAAGTATCTTGGGCTACGTTCACACTGCAGGCAAAAGCGCATCAAATCCGACTTTTTTGACCCTATGCGACCCATATCCGATCATGGTATGACAGTGTGAACAGCACAAATCCGATATTTTCAAATCCGATCTGGGTCACTTTTGTATGTGGTACTGAATCCGATACATATCTGATGTTTTAGAAAGCGACTGCTGTTTGAATGGTCATGTCGCATTAAATCCGTCTTTTACATCACTGACACAAGACAGATGCCAATTATCAGCTCCGGAGAAGACATCGCGAAATAATCAATAAGGATAATTATTAGGCCATATGTAAATAACAAAATAACTTAAAGCAAAATTGGGAAACGTAAAGTCCGAAACAAGTCTTTATATTAAGGGCCATCAGTCAAACAATATTTTTTGGTCTGGATCTAAACAGAGCGCGTTGTGTGTGACGTCTTCTTTTGCGCATGCGGGCCGCTTTGAGGGTTCACACTAGAGCGCGTTTGCTGTCACATTTTATTTGAATGTGAACAAGCAGACAAAAAAATCGGATTTGATCAAAAAATCGGAATTGAGCATTAAGACCTGCAGTGTGAACGTAGCCTTGGAGTCTTATTCATGAGTAACGGGAGAAGGGACAAATTGGTGCTCCAACTCCAGTGATGCGGACCTGTTTGTTGTGGTGAAGAGAGAGCTGCGTGTAAAAGCGAAGCTCTCAATTTACCGGTCAATCTATGTCTCTACCCTCACCTATGGTCACAAGCTGTGGGTAGTGACCAATAGAACGAGATTGTGGATACAAGCAGAAATGGGCTTCCTCCGAAGGGTTGCTGGCCTCTCCCTTAGAGTTAGGGTGAGAAGTTCAGTCATCCGGGAGGGGCTCAGAATACAGCCGCTTCTCCTCCACATCGAAAGGAGCCAGTTGAGGTGGTTCGGGCATCTGACAGAAGATGGATGGATCGATGGATGGATCGATGGGTTTCTTACAACAAGGAAAGGGTGGAACCTAAAAATTTCTTTACCAGTAATTAAGATGTGCTAACACATTTGGTATTTACTATCAAAAGTGTAGCATCACATTGGTCAGTGGATCTGATATTTAACAAAAACTCAATTGTTTCTTTTGTGAAATAGAATAATCATGTAACACTCACACAGCAGTGGCAGCACCACCATTATCCCAATACTTGCAGGTCCTAACTGCACTCTTTTGACTGGCTGATTATTGCCATCCCATTTTCCACACACGACTCCATCCTCACACGTGCATACTCGAACCCAGACTCTCTGTGGTTCTGGGCAGGCCTTTCCCTGCTGATCTTTAATCACCAGTTCCACCTCATAGATACCCGGCCACATGGAGTCCTCAGCCCGCAAGATAGCCGCAGTATCTGTCAGAAACCACACAGAGATGTTACACATGTACAGAATGAATACATATTATTCCTGAAATGACAATCTTACAGATTAAATTAAATAGAATTAAATTCATTTGAAATCAGTTTTATTTACATAACACAAATTCACAGGGTCTCAGGGTGTTTGAAATTCTACTGCAAAGAGCCTACAGTATTAGAGAGAACGCCAGCAATCGGATGATCGCCTATGAGCAGCACATGGTGATGGTGGGGAGGAAGAAAACACAAAAGTTATCATCCCGCTCGTTGGGGACACATGGGAAGTGAAAAGAGAGTGTAAGGAAGAAATGCTCATCATGGGAAGACCTCCACCTTTTAACAGCACAACATTAGCAATGGTTCAGGGGGACATGATGTAGTCCTAACTATAAACTTTATCAAAAAGAAAAGTTTGAAGGCTAAAAAATCGAGAAGATCTATGCTTCCCCAAGCCAAACAGTTAGGTGGTTAGACAACAGAAAGCTGAAAGTTGTCTCACCATTCTACTTTAAGAAATTCTAGTAACAACAAGTAAACTTGCAGTCTGAGAGCAAAGTCATCTGTTAGGTTAATATGATGCCATTAGGTGATAGGGTCTAAATAGACCCTATCACCTAATAGCGAAATATTCAAGACCTTGTATGTGAGAAAGATTTTAAATTAAAATCTGGATTTAACAGGGAGCTGATGAAAAGAAGCTAATATAGGGGAAACATTATCTCTCTTTCCAGTATTGCTAGTGTTCTTACTGCAGTTTTTCACTGACTGAAGGCTTTTCAGCTAGCTTTTAGACCAACCTGATAATAAGGAATTATTATCTGAGCAAGCAAGGTAAGCAGTGCTTACCAAGTGAAATCTAAAAACAGACACCAACTAACACTAGCCAAAGTAAAGGCAATCTCTCCTTATATATCAATAGGCATTCTTTGTGATAAAGTTTCTATCATCGTTTGTTTGCATCCACTAACCAGTGCAGCTGGCAGCATTTTCATATTGTTTGCATTAATATTGTGGATGAACTTCTGGTTTTTGACAACAGACTGGTGTAGTTTGCATGCTAGACAAGATGTTGCTGGTTCTGTTTTTAATATTCAGGGAGACCTGCGGGAAGATAGCTAATCAGGGCTAAATTACTCTGGCCCACATCAACTACGTGGATATCTTTTTTTTTTTTTGCAACTTTTTTCAACAGGACTCTAAGGTAGAGGACCGATCTTAATTAATTAATGCTACGCATACAATTTGCAGGTCACTGAGCAAAATGGGGATTTGAGAAGGCACATTTAGTTCATGATAGGAAATATGTCACTCTGTAAAATAGTGTAAGCTTAACAAGACCAACTAGTGGGACACCATTGTGCATTAAATCAGAACAGGACAAAACACAAAGCGGAAGTGCAGAATACCACAACTTTTTGGTAGTCCACTGGAGATTGATAAGTTTACTGGTAGTTTAAGAATATAACCTCTTATTTGTAAAAATAACTGAAGTAAATTTGCTTTACAAAATGTGGAAAACAGAAATATAAGTTGATAAACTAAATTCCAACATATCATGCATTTATGTATACATGTATTAGATTTTTTTATTGTATTTATTCTATTGTATATTTAACTAGATACATTTGAAATGATTGGAAGTCATTTCCTCACCATTTAGAGTCTCCATGTGCCATTTTCCTTTAGTATTTTCTGGGATAATCTCAAACTTAAAAGGAGGTCCATTAGGATATGCATCCTCATTGTTAGCATTCACAATAACAGAATTCTCAGTGGTGCACATAGTCTTGATGTCACTGGTCAGGATGGGGCAGTGGTTATTAAAATTGTCCAACCGGATGGCTATAGTACCAGTAGCTGTTTTAGCAGGTGTGTCTGTGATGTAAAAACAGAAATAATAATATATAATTCACCACCTTCCTTTGAGTTCCTTTGGTTTTTCCTTTCTTCAGAGACAGGCTAATGGCATTCATTCTGTACCTTTTGTAATGCAGAGAACTTTGGCAAAATATGTCCCATTGACCAGGTATGGAGACTCCCTGTCAGGTATCCTGTTGAGTTTGATCTCAGCTGTCTCTGGGTCAATAGTCAACCAGTTATCTGGGTCTGAGCCTTTGGCATACCTACATCAGAGATAGGCCACAAACCAGCTATTATTGTACCTAGGAAGAGAATATAACATGTAATTCTTGTTTCATGTGTATGCACTGACCTGACATTCTCAGCCAGTTTTCCAGTATCTTGATCTATTGCAGGATTGCTAGCAACAACATCTGTAATGTTGAAGGAGGTGTCTTTCTTGGAGATGGCTATAGTTTTGACTTTGGGATCAAAATGTGGCCCCTCGGGCTGGTTCCTTACATTGATTTTGATGGGATAGATTTTATATTCTCCCCCCCATTGCCAAGATGATCCTCCAGAAAAAGGTGGGGCCCTGTTCCTTACAGTTAACCCCAATACAAAGTTCTTCACATTCTCATAATCCACAGGCTGTGAAATGGCAGACATAAAGAATAAAACTGAAATGGTGGATCGTGTAAATATAAGTATGTCATGTATTATGAGTGTATATGTTCTCATGTAAGGGGCATCCTGCCAGCATTTACTAAATGAATCCCACAAGACTGCATAACAACACATAATTTCTTTGAAATTTAGTCTACTGTACCTTATCAAGCATTAAGATGCCCTCGTTGGTGTTGGGGTCTGTTTTAATGCTGAAATACCCGACTTCATTGCCTCTGACAATATTAAAGACAGCTTCCCAGTTGTCTGTGGCCTTCAGATCTAGGTCCTCTGCTTGGATCCTCATCACCTCCACACCTTGTATGTTCTCCTCAATGCTTCCTTCATACTGCAGTGGAACACTTTTTTATGACACTTAATGTGTTATTTCTTCAAATCACTGAAATCATCTAAAAAGGCCTTTGGAAACATATTCTAACATATTGAACACAAAGTATATTATGTTAAGTACCTGCTCTTTTTCCAGAGTGGGAAGGTTGTTGTTCACATCACGGATGTTTATAGTAACATTGCCCGTTCCAGTGTTTCCTTCTGGAAAACCTTTTAGGTCTTGGCCTCTTACAGTCAGAATGTACTGACCACATTTCTGAAATCAGAAGATTGTATGCTGTATATCACAAGACCATAAGAGCAACTGAAGAAATGTATGGGCTGTCCAAAGTTAGACTCTCAGACAAATTTGTAAAAGGGACACATTGGGGTGAATTCACTGTTATGGTTGTGGTTTGCTGATCAAAAGGTTAAGCATTAACGTTACAGTCCCATATACTGCTGCAGTTAAGCTCATTCTCTATCATCAACAGAGTTGCATATTATTGCTGACCCTGCACATTAACTTGAGTGCTTGTGATACTTAATTTAGTGCTACATAAATAGATTGAACAAAATGTGCTGCAACCACTTTGCTCTAACACCTTGTTGAATGAAAGAGATGCATTACATTTTTTTTTTATCTAATCATACCTCTCTCTCCAGAAGAGGCTTTTTAACAAAGATGGAACCATCATCTCTGTTAATGTAAAACATATTGTCAGGTGGATTCTGATTTATGATGGTGTAGGAAATCATAGAATTTAAATTCCCTGGTTCATCAGCATCAGTTGCTGTTACTTTCATCACAAAACTACCTGAAAAACAGCATGAAATGAAACAGTCATAAAACGTAAAACAAACAAAAAGAATGGCATTAAATGGCATTGTTTGTTTTCTTGTGATGTAAAACAATGACTTACTTTCCACTAGAGCTTTAACTTGTAAAAGTTTAAGTCATCTGTAACACTATTTATTCAATATACTGGCCAAACTTTTAGAGGCTTTTATAGATTCTTACAAATATAAACTTAACTATATAAGATATAAGAATTCAGACACATTTGTTAACTCTAGACTGCATTTACCCTTGCATGATAACTCAGTGTTTTTTATGCTATCACCTTTAGCAGGTCATTGTAAAAATTTGATCACCCTGCAAATACAAAGCCACAATGCTTTCTTTAATTCATTAAGAAATCATGTAGTATTACATCTCCATACATTTTATGATGGGATTTATACCACTGACCTTCAGGACTGAGCTCATCAACTTCACCAGACTTTATTTGCCCAAACACTGGAGCATTGTCATTCTCATCTATAATCCGGTAACGGTACCAATCCCATTCTTCTGCAATCGTGCCATTAGCGAACTTAATTACAAGCGTTAGCTGAAATGCGGAAGAAAACAACTTAAACTATCTTGTCTTTCTCATCTATTCAATCATAAACTAAAACAAAAAAGTGTCTGTAGTAGGGGTTTCTACCACCAGCGAAACTGCAGTTTATATCCATGTCTTTTCAGACTCATAGAACAAATGTAGTGTAGACTTTGAAGGAGCTGCTTTGGTGAGCATCAAATATTAGTGAAACCAACTATGAGACTAAATGTGAGATATGGTCACATATGAGACACATGAGTTATGGAGTGGATCAATGGTCAGTTAAAAAAACCTTGCAGAATATTGTGATGGCATAGTGAACTTTACCTTTGACCATTTCAATATAAATTGACACTATCCTGTTTTTTGTTTTTATCACGTCATCAGAGTAAAAAAATGTATTGACATATTTAGGAATTCATACATTATAATCATGCTCTGTGAAGGTAGTTGATCCTTGAGTTCAAGTAAAAGTTTGTGTCAGAGTTTGTTTTTGTGTCTTCCAAACAAATTAAAATCAAGAGTTACAGCTGAAATTAAAGTGGCAATAAATTAAAGAGTTTAGCAAATTGTTGCTAAATATTTCAACATTTAACACATAAAAGAAAAAGTGTTAAATCTTATGAATGCAATAACAAGGTACAATAGAACAGAATCACTAACAGAATAATAGTGGATGAATTCCCTGTCGAGAACTTAGGTCAAACGTATGTCTCCAGTATGAGGGTCGCTCACAAACACATTGAAGGGGTACTTGTCTGCCCCAACACCTGTCAGGGAGTAGGTAACATTTTCATATTCTGGGTAAACCTGAAACACACAGAATAGCACATAGATAAATGCTTCAGGGTTGGCAGACCACCATCTATTTGTCCATCTAATGGCTATTAAACATTATTTGTTTTTGAAAATCAAAAAGTTAGTACAGTCAATCGGTTCATGGCAGCTAACTAGAAAAAAAAAGAAAAAATGGCACACCACATTTTCCAATTATTATTGCAATTTCACAAACCTCACCTATGGCCAGCTGAGCTCTGAGAACTGACACAAAGAAGGCACTTGTTGATACAAGGGACTGAAATGATCTTGAAGTGTGGGGCCCGCCCCGGGCACAGAGCCATTGCAGGGGGGGCGCGGTATGAGAAGGGGCAAAAAAAAAACAATGCTTGGACACTGCTAGCACGGGGCGCCTCCACAAACGCAAAGCAGGAGATGAAGCATCGCTGAATATGTTTCCAAACCAACTTCATTCTAAGCCAAAGACTAGAAAATATAGTGAAGCATATCTTCCCTTTGGTTTCACCTGCACAAGTGCCAAGGTAGGTCTCCCCTGCAGAATTGGGTTTCCCTGCGTGGGGAGCACGCGCTGGGCTCTTCAAATCACAGACAAACAGTATCCCACATTCTTGATTTTTAGTTCACAAACACTTGTTGTAATGACTAACTACTCCTGACATTTTAGAGATGTTAGCTCTTTGTACAGTAAAGTTACAGCGGGATACAAATAATATCAGGCTGATCCTGCCACAATTTGTTCCCCCTGTCCAAATCACGGACAAACAGCTCCCACAGTTGTTTATGTTTTTAAACCCATTTTGCACAGAGAGGCATTTTTTGAAAAATGTATTGATAGCAATGTTGAATATTATTACACAGGAAAAAAACAACTGCATGTAAAATAATTACACCGTGACGCCTCTGCCTTTCTAAATAGAGGGACAGTAACTGCGTGTGTGTATTTAAGCGTGTAAAACATGAAGATAGAGACAAAATACTGTTAATCTGCCTATCTGCCATTCTGCATGTTCATCTCATGTAAACAATAACGTGGCGCACAGCGTGACGTGAAAAAAGGCACATACCTTTGACGTTGCGTGACGAACTCTGTATTCCTCGTCCACACGTAAACGCAAAAAAAGAGTTTTAAAAAATCTCAGTTTTCGGTGTTTCGAAACGCCGTTTACGTGTGGACGAAACAGCTGCGTTTTCTAAAATACCAGTGTAGGTGTGGACGTAGCGTAAAAGAGTTAGTAGTGTATTTTATTACTACCTGTAATTTATTGCAGATTACTTGTATTTGTTTAATTGTTTACTAAATGTTTGAGGTTTGAAATAAACTGCAATGGAGCAAAATATGGGTGTGTGTGGTTGGAGGATGTGTTTGTGCGCGTGCGCGGGGAGGGGGGGCAACATTTTTCTTGTAAAACAAAGGGGGGCCTAGCAAAAAAAGTTTGGGAACCACTGCCCTATAGGGTATCTAGACTCTCTCTTAGATATAGAGCGAGGAGCTCGGTCATTTAGGAAGGGCGCAGAGAAGAAGAAGAACTTCAAAATGACTTTTTTCATATATAGTACAACATGGTAATTACTTACTACAATGAGCTGCTTCTTCCTGCTTTATTGTGCTTTAGAGTTAGCACAAAAAAGTTGGGAAACAGTAACTTACTTTGGTAATGTAGTCTAAATTAGTGTAATCTCTATTTTCCATCACCATCGTAGGGAAAATGCACATTCTTCGCTTTTTACGTGAGCTGTCTTCAGAGTTGGCCATCAGCACAGCGACAGCCTGCAGCTGTAACAAAACAGATGTTTGTATGAAGAATTTCTTAACAGAATCTCAGCTACATACAGTTAACTGGTTTATTAATTATCTCTCATCATGGGAGAAATCTTTTTTTTCCTTTTCAGTTTTCTTATTCATTATTAGATGAATTCCTTTTAAATTTGATGCCAGCAGCATTTTTCAAAAAAGTTGTGACAGGAAAATAATCACAATTCACTACCTTGTCTGTGAAGGTTCTCAGTCATCCAGGTCATCGTAGTCGAAGGAGTTTGCGAAGAAAAGCGTCTGGACTTCTTTAAGTTGCTTCAAGCAGCTTAAAGAAGTCCAGACGCTTTTCTTCGCAAACTCCTTCGACAATTCACTACCTTTAACAATCAGCAAGTGTTTTAATCAAAGATGTTTGGTCAAGACAAGCAAGGCAAGCAGTGACTGCTTTATTTAAGTGTCACCTAAAATTTAATAACAGGTTAACAGTCATGTATGCTGACTGTAAGCAGAGCATGAAAAACTGGTTTTATTGATGATAGCTCAAAAGTCTGTTTTCAGGATTCCCTCTGAAAGTTTTCACCATGACATTAACTAAGATTCAACTGTGAGTTTCTTAAATGGCAAACAGAGAAACAGGTAATTGGAGTACTCATGACAATAGATTGACTCACATTATAAGAACTGTAGGGAGAGTTTATGGACTGATTTATGATCTGCAGATTTTTCAATTTTTCAATGTGTCCTTTAGAAATCCAAAATTCACATATTCTTGTGCAGTTTGCACCTGTTTATAGGTGCAGCGATGCTACATTAACTTGTCTGTGAAGGTTCTCAGTCATCCAGGTCATCGTAGTCAAAGGAGCTCGTAGTCAAAGGTCCATCTGCATCTTAAGGACAAAGGTCAGTCTTTCGAGGATGCCAATGTTCACATTTTGGACAGAGAGGACAGATGGTTTGAAAGAGGAGTGAAAGAAGCCATCTATGTCCACTGTGAGCGACCATCTTTGAACAGAGGCGGTGGTTTACGACACCAACTGTCTGCCATCTATAATCCAGTTTTGAGTTCCCTCCCCAGACGCCTTAACGCCCACTCACATCCTGGGCCATCTGACCTCAGGAATTCGCATGATAAGGTGGGGCCAGGTTTCACAATGAGCTCACCCAAAACCCTGGCTGATTGGGACCCACACCCATTTTCACACCTTGGCTCAGGCGATTAGAGGATCATCAGGGGGTCCTTTTGTCCCTCTTTGGCGGGATACTCCCACTGGGTTTAAATCTGGGACTCCCCACCATTTGACCTTAGAACTGATGAAGCTTCTCGGATGAGAGGTGAAACGTCTTCAAGCAACTTAAAGAAGTCCAGACGCCTTTCTTTGCAAGCTCCTTTGACTACATTAACTTGTTTTAAAATAGCCCATCATCACACCCTCTTAAAGTGATCAGAGGTTCAAACACACATAAGTGAGAAGAAGCAGACACCTGTGTGAATATAAAGCAGTCACACCCTATAACCTGCTCTAACTTGTGTGGATGAGTCACTGTCATTATATCGTCTGAAATTCTGTGAGGTTTTAATTTGCCTGTTGTAGCTGCTTCTGTGCTCTCAGATGTGTTGTTCTCTCTCTCTCCCAGGTTAACATGCTTGACGCATGGCTAGATCATTATTGAGTTTTGGTTGGTAAAGAAATTGTTACTTCTGTTAAATCCATGTGAGGTTTTCGGTTGCAGGTCTGCACATCAGAGATCAACATGAATGTTTGCATACAGCCTGTCCCCACTTCCTCTCTTGTAAGGCATTCATTCCTCACCTGCTTTTCTCCACATAATGTGAGACAGTCGGCCAATGTAATGGACATTCAAAGAAATAGAGCTGAATGTTGACGTCATGGTGACTTCAAAGGGCAAGTTAGTGAAAAGCACTAAACACACAAAGTTAGTGTATTTTTAGTTAAATAATTTAGCTTCATTCTTGAATTTAAAACACTGCTTGGAAGTTTGACTACAGCAGACCTTGAACAAACAGGTTCAGACATGCTGACCGCATTGTTCATTTATTCATTTTCTGTAGTAGACATCCAGAAAAATCAATATCTTCCATTCCATTCTATCCTATTCTATTAATTCTTTTTTTTAATTAGTACTATTTAAATTAAAACCTGATATAACCCCACAGAATTAAAATACTGGCCATAATTATTGTTTCAACCGGCTTGTGAACAATTTTATTTTTCTTTAAAAGTTGCAGCGGGTGAGCTGTTGCAGCTTCAGTTACTGCAGTCCTTAAAGTACTAGTAAACATTTTCACAGACACAGAAAAACAGGTTTTGTTCTGAGGTGTTAGTTAGTCTTAACTACACTGTTAACTACACCACTCAGTGCAGTGACCACCGTTTTTCAGCCTGTGAAAACCAACATACAGCTGTTACATGTGGATTAGAAAAAAGTAGTTTAAATAATATTAGTGTTATGGAGTGCAGATCAAGCAGGGTTTGATCCCTGAGAGTTAGGAGCAGAGCAGGCCATAATCCATCGAAACATAGCACGTGAAAACTTGGCCTAGCTCAGTTTACTCGATGACGGAATTTTACAATGTCTCCACAAAATCAAAGTGTTAACAAAGTGTCATTTGTTAACTAAATATTAATAAGTTAAAAGGAGGTTACAGTAGCTATGTTAAAGAAGCTATGTATGCAGCTATGAGTGCAAAGGGAAAAAAAAAAACATCCACAAACTAAACAAAAGTGTTAAAACTCCACGCCAGTGTGCAGCAGCTCAGAAGAACATAAAAGGACTTACCACAAACAGCAGCAGCACAAACATCGGTGCAGAAACCCGAATCATGGCTGGAGGAAACAATCCGGATCAAAGAAACTGTAGCGTGACTTCTTGCACGGATGGCTGAGCTGCCATTAATTTGCACCGATGTTTTTTTCGAAATTCTATACGCGAAAAGTGAGCGCGAGAGCCCTCGGTGCGCCTGCTTGCTGCTGAAGTCAAAGTAAACTTTATTGTCATCTCCGCTACATACTGTCCAGTATATAGAGAAACGAGACGACGAGGCTCCAGTTACAACAGTGCAAGTAAACAAACAATAAATATAAGAAGAGTAAGAAAATAAATATACACTTTATGACTAGGGGTAAAGGGATCAATAACAATTTAAAATTTATCATTTTAAATTGGCTGCTTCCAAATAGAGCACATTTCATTCATAATGTTGTAAATCCAAGCCTATTATTAATTCATGATTTGAATCCTGTTTTGTGCGAAATCCCAGAAATAAACCCTAGACAAAGTGAATCTGTGAACTAAGGTCTATTAGGTTATGTTGTGGTGATCCTCGAGTTGGGGGATGGGTGTTCATACTGTAGTGCAAAATTAAAACCAATGGAAGATGGACAAGAAAAGCTGAAAGCCATCAGGTGCTCAGTTTAGAAAAAAGAGAAAAGAAGAGGAGAAACGAGCAAAAGATACAGGTAAACAGATGTGTCATTGGATAATGGCAGGTCATGTAACCTGAAACAATCAGAATCAGAATACTTTATTAATCCCTAAGGAAATTATGTGGGTTATGTTGTTCCAAGAAGAAATTGTAAAAATAACAGTAACAGGCTAAACTCCAAACAATACATTATGTTACAGATTTTACACATTTAAGAAATAGCACTAATATATACAGATCACTCAGTTATAAATATCAAGGATTAACAGAGGTGATTATAAAGAAATATTAAGAAAATGGACAAGAATATTACAGAGTAGAAAAGAGTGTGTGTGAAAAGGATGTAGGAGATGGAGGAGTTGTACAGGGAGATGGCAGGAATGATTTCCTGTGTCGTTCAGTGGTGCTTTTTGGTAATCTCACTCTCGCCATCCCCACACCATTACTGGCCTTGTGGATCAGTTTATTTAGTCTGTTGGCATCTGTGACCCTCAACCTGCGGCCCCAGCATGCAACAGCATAAAGGATAGCAGTGGACACAACAGAGATACAACAAGATAACATTAATTAGTAGGGATAGTGAAAACTTCTGTTTATGTTTGTTAGAACGTTTGTTAAACAGTAGACATTGATGTAGCTTATTGAATCTTTTGGACTGTGTTCAGCACAATATTAATTAATCATTGTCAGTTGTTGATTTGTGCTATTCTCGTTGTATGACAAATTATGATGGCTGTTTGTGTCACGGTTCTGGGTCGGTTCGACCCAGCATTTTGAGTTTCTTATGTTTTGGTTTATTTTTGCATTATGGAGTGTTTTGGGGGTTTCTCTGGTGTTTTGATTATTTACAATAGATTATATTACTGTTGTTCTGGTTTAGGGTTTTGTTCGCAGGTTTGTGTTCTCATGTTTTGTGTGGGTTTAGTTCTGTGTCTAGTCTGCGTCTTTGTGTACTAATTTCTTGTTTCCTGTTTTATTGTGAAGGTCTGCGTCTCATGTGAGTGTATTCAGTTTTACCTCCCTTGTCTCATCTCGTTAATTACTTCCAGCTGTGTCCCCCACCTGTGTTTAATCTCCCTGTGTTTCTCTGAGTGTATTTTAGTCGTGTCTTCTGTTGTAGTAGTCGCTGGTCCGTCTGTTAACCTACCGTGTTTCATCTGTGTATCCACCTTGCTTCATCTGTGTGTTCTCCCTGCTGTCAACCGTCGTCTGCCTCTGCTCGCCCTCCTTCATGTTCGTGTTCTTGTTCATGTTCAGTAGTTTAGTTGTTCCCAGTATAGTTTAGTTTAATCTTCGTTTGCCATTTTTTCCCTGTGCTTTGTGTTCAATAAACCACCTTCACGACTGCATGCAATTGGATCCTCCTTTATTTTTCCACACGGCTCTTCTCACTCGCCGTGACAGTTTGTTAGCCGTTTGCATACTATGCATACTCTCTCTCTTCATATGTGTGTGTGTGTGTTTCTCTTGTTAAATTCAGTGTGGTTCAGTTCTTACAATAAAATATGTTAATGTACAATCCTTAATATGTTTTATGTGTGGATGGGGGGTGGTTTGGAGGGTACCGCGGGAGTGTTCGCCCAGGGAGCCAAACAGGCTAGGACCGCCACTGGTGAGATCGCACACAGGCTTGAAAATCTTCACATTTTGATCACATCGTCATCTGCCATTCTAAATAAACTGACAGGAGCGGAGAAATACCCCGAATATCTCACTCTTATAACTGTCTTAACCCTTGTATGGTGTTCGGGTCTGTGAGACCCGTTTTCAGTTTTTTTCAAAAGAAAAATTAAACAATTATTTTTTCAACCTGAAATTCATTGGCTTTGGCTTATTTTCTGTGAAGAACATAAATCCGAACAAATTTTCAATGACCTCATACTGTACCTCCCCCCACACATTTACATTACATACAAGGTGTTCGGGTCCACCAGACCCAGGTCTAATAAAAGTGTTGAAAGTGTAGGTCCTGTGTTCCCATACTCTGTCTTCCTCCTTTCTGGTGCTGCTGATAGTGTTTTCTTCCCCTCCTGCTACCACACAAAGTTGCAACATTGTTGAAAATTCAACTATCAACACCATCTGCTCTTACATTCCCGCACATTTTACCCTCTTTCTTGAGGGATCCAAATTTTATTTTCTCATACCCTGTCCCACCTGCAAATTAGGGGCATAATACTATAAATAAGTCTTTGCCAGTGTGGTTCTTTATCACAACTGATCAAGATGGCAAAAGATTATCTGCTGCGAGGGCCTTCCAATTGATTTTGGAAGAGAGAGGAGCTTCGGATGATGATGTTGACAAAGTGGTTTCAGAATATTTCACATTTCTGAAAATTCAGAGTCTGACAGTGAAGAGGATGAGGTTGAGCACCATTTAGTAACAAAACGAAGACGAGTACCCCATCAGCAGCCAGCTCCAGGACCAGAACAAGTCCACCAGACAGCAAGTGAAGAAATATGGATGTCAATAAATGGTGAAATTAAATGGTCTTCTAGCCCAAGAAATGAGCCACCCTGCAGAGCTGCTACTGTGATAAGCCAGGGCCAACACGGCTGACAGTTACTCATGTGCAGGACAGCAAGTCTTCATTTGAGCTTTTCATCCCAGATTCCATCCAGAAATTTATTCTGGATTGCAGTAATCTAGATGGAAGGTGTGTTTTTGGAGAGAGGTGGAAGGAGATGGACCAAATTGATCTAAGAACCCCAAAGGCCTACTTTGGGGTTCTTATCCTTGCAGGAGTTTTCAGGTCCAAAGGGGAATCCACAGAATCCCTGTGGGATGCAGAAACCGGCAAGAACCTTTCCGTGCATCAATGTCTCTGGAAAACTTCCACAAAATTTCCAGGATTATCCATTTTGATGACCGAGACGACAGACCAGCTCGACGGCAGAGAGACAAGCTAGCCATCAGGACAGTGTGGGATAAGTGGGTGCACCACCTCCCCCTGTTTTACAACCCTGGGCACTATTGTCACCATTTATGAGCAGCTGATCCCATTTAGTTGTAAAACATATTGCTTCACGTGTAAATGTGTTGTGTCTTTTCACTCACTCCACTTGATTATAACTGATTTAATTTTTTTATAACATTTTATAAAAAAAAAACGAGAAGCACATTAATTCATAAATGTGATCTAACAAAGGTAAAGGGAAAGAATTAACCATGTTTGCTGTTCATATGGCTTGTAATTGGGATGAAGTAAACATCTGTTGAGTAATTTAACATAAAATTGTTTGATAGTGTTAATTTGGAAAGCCAAAACTCTAACGGGTCCACCAGACCCATGAACACTGGCTGAGTAACAAAAATACGAACACCACACAAGGGTTAAATATCTGCATTCTGCAATGCAGCAATAATGGCTGCCATGTGAAGCAAAAAAAAAAAAAAAAAAAAAAAAAAAGACCCCCCACCAACATTAAGTAGCGCAAATGAGAGCAAATTGTGTGTCGCAAGTATTAGAGAAGCAGTTTGCGTCTTTAATTAAATTTTATATTACGTCTTTAATTAGATTTTATCAATTCAATTTCAATTAATTTTATTTATATAGCGCCAAATCACAACAACAGTCGCCTCAAGGCGCTTTATTTTGTAAGAGAAAGACCATATAATAATACATAGAAAACCCCAACAATCATATTCCCACGGAAGTGGGAAGGAAAAACTCCCTTTTAACAGAAAGAAACCTCCAGCAGATAATGGGACCGGTTTTTCATCACTGATTCAGTGGTTATTTATATGTACGATTCCATGGTGCTCTGGAGCAATGTAAACCGCTGTAGAGGCAAGTGGTGCAGAATAAATCCTACTAATAAACAGCTCATGATGTTGCAGTGGGTAAAATGAGTTTCAAGTATAATAGCTATGCTAATGAGCCCAAATCGTGTTTGTGGCAGTAAGTTAATCAGGCTTATGGACACTTTCAGTCTGTCTGTGGTTCAGTAATGGGCTTTGTTGTGTTGGGTTCTTGAATGAAGACTCCTGCTCAAGCGATACGTGGAGCAGCATATTTTTAACAACGCTCTTCGTGGCTGTTTCCATGCCAAACAATTTTCTATTTTGTGGGCAAGTACTGCCACCTAGTGGCGCATGCATATACAATCAAAATAGATTACACCACAGGCTTTATATGAATGGTTAATTTACAGTACATTGTATTTTATGATTCAAGTGATATGTTTGTAGAACTGGAAGAAAAGCTGGCTCACCACAGCCAAAGTGAATAAATGTTCTGATATTGTTGTAATAGTGGTTGTGTAGTTAAAGTATAACTGAAGATGAGCTAATTTGTCATGATCTGGGTGAGTCTGAGTAATTTTCCACAGCATCGGCTCTCCTCCCCTGGGTGGACCCTCCTCGCTCCTCCCTGCTCCTCACCTGTGGCAATTACTCCAGCAGTATTTATGACCAGCGCTCACAATGAACCTTCACCAGATTGTCTGCTTACAACAGTCAGTTCTCTGGCTCACATTTTTGTCTTGTGTTCCTCAGCGTGTTTTGCTTAACCCTGTCTTCCTGTTCTCTAGTCGGGACCTGGATACATCTTCCAAATCTCGTTGTAGTCACACCTCAGGATTCTGGTCTGCTGCTGCTGCTGGTAAAACTCGTTCTCGCAAACTGCCATCCTCACCTGCCTGCCTCCCTGCACACCCACATCGCACTCTTTACTCACCCGGATCTAGTTCACCTCCTCCTCCAGTTACTCTCCACCTGCGCCATGTAACACCTCTTAGCTTTGAAATCTTGGATTCATTCACTACACCGCAGACCACTCTGATTATTATCTCCTTTGTTTCAGTGTTCCTGTCCGCTATAGCTTCCATCGCCACGTTCCTGTCCCTGCTATTCCTGTGACCTGACTCAGCTTGTGTTCTGGCCTTTCTCATATTACCTTGTCATTGCTCGCTGTTGCATTTACTTTTAGCTTAGCTTTGTCTGTCAAAGACTCTTATAAAATAAATTTCTGTTAAAAGTCACTCAGCCTCTGGTTTTTGATTCTGCGCGTGAGTCCAATCCTTTTTCACGGGCCATTGAGCCCTGACATAATTTTACAATAAGACTTTACAAAAAAAAAAAAAGCATATTCATGATGATATTTATTGGTTTGATCACATTTTATTTATTTATGTGCAGTAAATATGAGTTTTATTTCATGGATTTGTTTTTCACTTTTTTAAGTACATCAACTTTACCTACACGCACAGCTTTACTTAATGATTATCAAACAATTACCAACAATCAGTCTTGATTTTTGCCTTGACATTGAAGCAGAGTGTGTTTGTTTGATAATCTGGATGAAAAACAGGCTGCTAACTAACAATAGTTTAGGAGTTAAGATTTGCTTTTATGAGATATGGACTATTGAGTAGTAAGCCAATGGCAGTGTTAGTATTTAAAAATTAAATGTACTAAAAAAAGCTAAATCCATAAATAGTCATGGAAGTTAATACAAGAAAACAAAACTAGTGATGACCAGTATTGCAGGGGAATGCAATAGATGAAAGTAGAAGAAATGAATTGTGCTGAACATCATGTTGTGTATATATGAGAACTGTATATACCAAGTTAACAAACTGAATAATGAGTCACATTGTGTGGCCGTTGTACTGAGGACATCTGCTGGTTCTGATATATTGTGGTGGGCATTTTACTGCCTTGGTTTGTGTCTTCTTAAGCGTGGTTTATATTCCATTCCACAGTTTGTGTGAAGGGGATCACATGTTGGAAACTCACTAAAATTGATGCTGAGGTCTGATTTCTAACACAAGAATGAGGTGTTAAGAGACATGCTCTGCAGGCTGTCATGTGGATTGTAAGCTTCAAGGACCCCAAATTCAGGATGCAAAAGAGAATATTAAAATAAAAACCAAACTTTAATTGCAGTTAAAAAGTCCAAAAAAGTAAACCATACAAAAGGGTTTTTTTTGTAAAATGTACAAAAAAGTAACACACAGTTGAGGCAACAACACACAGATGCAGACAATCATGAGACATGAAAGAAAACAGATCCCTTCAAAGTAAAACTGGAAATAACCAAAGGAGACAATTACAGAAAACTTCACATGATGTGCAAGACAAGGAAACACAAAAGGACCAAGATCCAAACACACAAACAAGACACATGGAAGCACAAACAGAAACATGGTGAAGACAGTCACTACTACTACTCTTTTCAAACATAAACTTTTAAATAGAAACAATGAACCATCAACAACAGGAAACTAAATATTATCAGAACAATAAGGGAAATCAAAACAGGAATAAAAAATACAGAAATAAAACACAATAAACACAAAACTTAAAACATTGGAAAAAGAGGAAAAACGTCAACAGAAACACATACTTGAATATAATAACTAAAAATTCAAAACAGAAACCAAGGGCTAAAACTGAAAAAGAGGAGTCAGCTCATTATTGTTATAAAGGATTTTCTTGCCTCCACTAACATCGTCAGCAGAAAATCCCCGGACTGATAGTCATATCGAAACAAGTCTTCTAAAAAAAAAAAAAATCATAAACAGAGTCATCATTTTAAAGGTACCTTTAAAAACTGAAAAAGTCAAATTGTATTTCAATTTTATACTAAACTCTAAAAAATTCAGCATCACAAGGTTAGCTACTGCCTGTCCCCTCAGATCTCCAGAACCTTTAGATTACTGACCTGAGTTTAACACTGTATAAGAAAGCTGTCAGGCAGACTTATTCCAGCGTCAATTCCTCCACCTCTTGTTGAGCCTCAGCTCGATTTTTAACCTTGACAGTATTCGCTGTGGGCAAATCTCTTGCAGCACGTCTACAGTGACAGGATATCAACAGCAGAGGACCAACTGCAAAAGAAAGTTTTAGTCAAACTTAAGGCTTCAAAAATGTGGGGACAACTGCACTGATGCTTCAAACAAGACTTTGATTAACACTGACTCCATTACGATTTTTAGAGTAAGAGTGAAATGACACCAGTGTTTATATTTTAGCTATTACTGAAAGATAACTAGTTTTTTAATATATATATATATATATATATATATACATATTCTGGTCTCGGAAGGGTTCTTTAGGAATTTGAAAGGAATGCCAGGATTGCTTTTAATTACTTAAAAACAAGCATGGACTCTCACGTTTACATTTAAACGTATAATCCAGTCAGTGGATCTGAAATTTCAAAAACTCACTTAAAATTTTTGCTTCATCAAAATTATCCACTAAAATTATCTTACTTACGTAGCAGCACCAGCAGTGGGCCCTGTACTAGTGTCCCAATCCCTGCAGATCCTAATCGTGCTCTTTTGATTGGCTGATTGTTTCCACACATGACTCCATCCTCACAGCTGCAAATTCGAACCGTCATTTTTTGTGGTTCTGGACAGAAATGTCCCTGCTGATCTTTTACCACTAATTCCACCGTGCAGATACCAGGCCCCATGGACTCCTGAGCCCGCAAAATAGCTGCAGTGTCTGTCAGAAATCAAACAGAAATGTGGAACATGTACAGAATTAATGTGCACCACTCTATAGTACAGCTCAAAACATACAAGTAAAATGCTGATTCAAAAAAAACAAAATGCAAATGGATTGCAAATCTCATGAACTCATATTTTATTCACAATGAACACTTCAAATACACATTCCTGTGTGGAAATAAATTTGTGTCAAAATCTCAGTTCTGAGGGTGGGTTTTGGAGATTTGTGGATGAGTTTTTTTGTTTTTTCTTTAGTTTTCTAGTTTTGTTTTACTCATCTTTTTTGAGTAGTTTTGAGACTCAGTTCTTCTCATAATTGCACCCTAGCTTTAGAGTTTACATCCTCAGGCTCTTGTTTGATCCTCTTGTGGATCCTCCCATATATTAAGTTGATTCATGTGTCTGTGTTTTCCTCATTTAGTTATGGTTCTCACTTCCTGTTTTATTTTGATAGTCAATTGTTCCTAGTGTCTTGAGCCTTTATTATCTCCCCCTGTACCTAGTTTTATCCTCGTGCATATATAGTGCACAATACAAGTTCTCCCCCTCAGTGTTTGTCCCAGTGTCTGTTAACCTTTCCTGCATGTTTCTAGCAAGTTTGTGATTTTGTTTAATTTCTCGAGTGACTTTGGACTTTTCATCAGCCAAAATGAAGACCTGTTTTCAGTTTACTTTGCCTATCTTCATGAGTCTGCGTCTGGGTGCAAACTTGAAATTTCTCTGATTTATGACAGATTCTGAACTTTCTCAAGTTTGACTAGCTTGCTGCTAGTTTAAAAACACGACCTATTACTTGGTAATAAAATGAATTCTGAAAGACGAAAACAAAGTTGACACAACTAGCTCCGAATTTTCTATGCTTTTTTTCTGTATTTATTTATTAAATTGCACTTTTTAACTAGATATATTTTAAATGATTGGAAGTCATCTCCTCACCATTGAGATGCTCCACTTGCCATTGTCCTTTGGTGCCTTCTGGGATGATCTCAAAGATAAAAGGAGGTCCATTAGGATATGCATCCTCATCATTGGCATTCAGAATAACAGCATTCTCTCTGGTGCATATATTATAGGTATTACTGGTCAGGATGGGGCAGTGGTCATTCGAATCTTCAACCTGGATGGCTATGGTACCAGTGGCTGTTTTACTAGGCATGTCTGTGATGTGAAAACAGAGATGTTAAATATATTAGTCACCAGTTTACCCTCATTTCCACTGATCTTTCCTTTCTTCAGAGACAAGTTCTGGGACTTTCTATCATGACTGTGTGAAGGCAGGCAGGCAGGAAGAGCGGAACCAAAATGCAGGACTCACGGAGGCAAATGTAACTCAAAATACTCAGCTTTATTGCTGGAAAGAAACTGAACAAAAAACTAACTAAACTGGGAATACAGAACAAACTAAACAGGCAGGCAGGCTGGCAAACAGAACACACAGTGAAAGTGAGGGTACGACGCAACGAGCAGGGGAAGACGCAGACACCAAATACAAGAGGTGAACAGAGCTAAGAGGAAACAGCTGGGAGACAGCTGACGCTGATTACACTGATGAGACAGGGAGAGCACAAAGCTAAAAGCACTGACATAAGGCACAGACCTACAAAGTAAAACAGGAAGTACATGACAGACAGAGAGATCCAGACGAGACACAGAACTTAACAGATGCAGACTCATGAGCAGACATAATAACATCATGGACAGACAGAGGGAACAGAAAAGTGGGACCAGGGCAGACACAGAATAGAAACCTAACAGATGGCAAATCTTAATGGAAAACACAATCAGAATAAACAAGATCATAATAAAGAAACACAAAACACTGAGTCACCAGACTCAGGACCACGACACTTTCATTCTGTACCTTCTGTAATGCAGAGAACTTTGGCAAAATATATCCCATTGACCAGGTATGGAGACTCCCTATCAGGTCTCTTGTTGAGTTTGATCTCAGCTGTCTCTGGGTCAATAGTCAGCCAGTTTTCAGGGTCTGAGACTTTGGCATACCTACATCAGAAAGAGCCCACAAGCCAGTTATCATTGTACATAGGAAGAGAAGATGACAGTATAGTTCATGTTTCTTATGTAAGCACTGACCTGACATTCTCAGCTACTTTTCCAGTGTCTTCATCTATTGCAGGATAGCTACCAATAACCTTTGCATTGTTGTAGAAGGTTCCTCCCTCTGAGATGAGAATAGCTTTGACCTTGGGATCAAAACGTGGCCCCTCAAGCTGATTCTTCACACTGATTTTGATGGGATAGATTTTAATTTTTACTCCAGAACCAGGTCCTGCATCTCTTGACCCCCCAGAACCACCCGCTCCACTTCTAAAACCACCATCAAACGTTGGGTTCTTGTTTTTTACAGCTAACTCTAGTTCGCCGTTTTGCAGATTCTCACAATTCACAGCCTGTGAAATGGCAGACAAGAAGAACATAGGTGAAATGCATATGATTCAATGAGAGGACTAGATGTTACAATCAATTATTAAGTGGTTTGTAAACCATGTGGAGCAACTCGCATCGGTAATACAAACAAACATTTACACTTTACGTTTTAGTCACTGGATCAGCTTCAGATTTAGTCTACTATATTCATGTGATATGTAGTTGACCAAAAACTAAAATTATTTAGATGCCTAAATAGTAACAAAAAAGAAATGTCAAGACTAAAACTAAATCAAAATTTGCTGTCAAATTTGACACCTTCAAGATTCATGTTGTGTTACATGTGTAACGAGAAAACATGTGGATGTAAACTTGTCCACCTTTACTACCACCACTCCTTGTATCTTCACTCTTGCAACTTTTCCCTGTCATTCACACTCACATTCTGTTTTGTTTCTAAAAAACTTGCTCATGAACATGTTGCATCACCTTTTCTTTAGCAAAAAAGCTGAACTGACACTGAAAAAACTTTGTGCCACTGGACTGTAGGATGGCACTTGAAGTTGGTTAGTGCCCTTAGCACTTTTATAAATTAAAGCTGCATAAATGACAAAATGCTGTGAAATATACAAGTCTTCTAATAAGATGGTGTTCTTTACAATGATGTCAAGTATTTTAGTAACAATAATTTTGGTCTCTGAAAGCATGATCATCCAAGAAAACAGAATACAGACACATACACTGACTCAAAGGAAAGCCAGATTTAAATAATAATTGCCAGCTTTCAAACTAACCATCAAACTAATTTATTGCCAAAGCTGACAGCAAAAATAGCAGTGAACCGGCGCCTAAGTCTTTATCAGGATTTCCTCAAACTCTGTTACTTCCTGATTAAAACCAATGATGATCTGATAACTAGCATGTCATAGCTTTCACAAACACTATACATCAGCAGCTGTCATTTCTGAAAGCCACATTTTCTAAATATCTTAGAAAACGATCAGAGCATCGTTACACTCACAGGCAAAGCAAAGACACCAAATGCTTGCTAGGGGGTCCTATGATTGTTGGTGTTTATAAATAAAAGTTTATAAATCAAAGCTGAGACAAAATTCATGTTTCACTTTCACCATTTTTGGTGCAGGAAGCAGAGACACAACAAAACCCTAAGTTTTGTTGTGAGACACAACAAAACCCTAAGTTTTGTTGTTGCTGATGCACTAAGAGTACATCAGCAACTATAGTGGCTTGGCTTCTTTTCCTAAGGGCCATTGTTCCTTTCAACCATTCTATTGGTTTCATTGTTTTAAATACTGAGTGCTTACTACTTTCTTTTTATTTAGGTTCAAGCTGCTGCTTAGTTTATTGAGTTTGCATTTCTAGTTAGTTCCCTTACTCATTCGCATTATTCCTGCCCTGGACAACAGTTTGTTTTTCTGTGAAGGTTCTCAGTCATCCAGGTCATTGTCTAAGGAGCTTGGAAAGTTCTTCTTTTTCTGTTTTTCTGTTTTCATGTGTTTTGGTTTCTGTCTTGAGTTTTTTTTTTTTTTTTTATTCTCTTAGTCTTAAAGGAGACTAATTTTTTAAGTGGTTTTTAATAAATATCACAGTATGTTTCACAATGACAAATTATAGAAGCTTAATCTTAACTTTAAGAGAGCCATAAAACATAAGAAGCTTGGTTTGCTTGTGCGACTCTGGAGACAAACAGGATGCAGTGGATTAAGCAAATTCAACATTTGGGTTCGAGGTAATACTGGGTAATACTTGCCTGAGGAGACTCTCCTCAGTTTCTTCAGGCTACTGAGGAGAGATCCCACCATGTTCAGTGAGGACTTTTGACCTCAACAGTCTTCCACTCCAGCTTATTAATTAACCAAACCCAGCCAAAGTTTTAATTCATTTGAAAGCCTGGCTCTTAGTAAATTAGAAAAGTCAACAAGCAGTTTCAGTTGTTATCTTTTGTCCTCTTGGCTCTTACTCAGTTTCTACTGTGTCTGATTTCTCAGACTTTTTATCTGCTCAGTTCTGATAAAATAATTATTGTGATTTTAACACACATACAGATATAGAAAATGACAGCCTCAAAAATGCATTTAATCGATTATTAGACTCAGTAAATGTGAGGCTTCTCTCATTGTTTTTTATCACTCTCTGGATCTGTTCCTGACACATGACATAAAAACTCAACATTTAACATTTTTCCCTGAAAATTGTCTTGGGTTTTACTTTTTCTATCTGAGGAGTTTCAGTCAAATTTAATTTTAGTGAATTTCACATTCCAATTGGCTTTTCTTGGTGTTGTTGCAATAGGATACTTGAAGTGAAGGGAAAAGACTTTGAAGTCTGTTTTACAGCTTTTTCTGGAATTTCTGATCTCACAGAGGTGTTTTGTTTTCTTCTAATACAGTATTCACCATCCTAGGTATAATTACAGCTAAATAAAGACAGTCACGAGAATAAATACTAATCTAGGGCACCTGTTTTCTTCCAAAATGAGTATTAAAGTTTCGCTGATGTTTGAAGTGATTCTGGTGCTGCCAAAACTTTTAAACCACATGTTATTAAATAGCCCCATTTATCTTCTTTCTTCAGTCTGGGAGAAATTTAGCTGAAAAAAGCCGATCAAGCCCATTAAAAAATAAATAAGTAATAAGTAAATAACAAAGTTCAGTTTGTATCAGCTCTAAAAGACATAAAACTCTTTGTTGACTCACCACAAACAAAAGAAGCACAAAACCCATCATAGAAACCTGAGTCATGTCTGGAGAAAAGTCCTGGTCCAGATGAGGAGTGAGGAGTCACACACACACAACCCACAGGTAATGTCTTTCTTCTAGTGAAATCAAACTAGTAGTGGGTCCTTTTCAGAGCAGCCAGCGTGACATGCTTGTTATCTGATCATTGCTGGTTTGAATCAGGAAATAAAAAAGTTTGATGAAGAGTGAGGCGTAAGTGCAGTACACTGTCGATTTTGATAGCAAATCAGTGTAGATCTGTGGTTTTATCGTTATCTTTTACTGCATGAAACATGTTCCCAATGCTAACGCTATATAATAATGAATAAATAAACAAGTTTAAAATTTGTTTTGAATTTTGTCTCACCCTTTTTTTACTACCAGATATCAGCCTTAAAAAAACACCTCACTCCGAGTTCAACCCTGTCTGTCCCCACGCCTGTCCTCACTCCTCATAACTCCTTGTAATGATATTACCTCTTTAAATGACGCAGATCGACTATCCGTACACTTTATCATAAACTCGCCAGCCACGTTGTTATGTACACCTGTTCAGATGCTTTTTACCTTTTAACCTCTTTTGCAAACTTCACATTTTCATCCATTTTCTTTTCATCGAGTTTCAAAAGTATTTCAGTGCTGCTTAATAAATAATAATAAATAATAATAAATGAAAAACAGTGCTTGTAAACAACAAATGTTCACATTGAAACAAAAACAAAAGGAGGGAAACTGAGACTGTTTTGTCGCTTTATATAAAATTCTTTATTATCACAAAAATCCAAACTTTAAAAAAAAATCTACATAAGCGAGAGATTAAATGAGATTATTGGATCAGAATATAAAAGTAATGCATCTCTAAGAAACCTTTATATTAAAAGTGCAAATGTGCTCCAGGATGAGCAATAAATAATCTTATTTACACACACACACACACACACACACACACACACACACACACACACACACACACACACACACACACACACACACACACACACACACACAAAACACACATTCAGGCTCAGGAGAGGAAAACAAAAACATATATAGTTTAGAAGAAAAAAACGCAGCATCACCAGTATCACAGCTGTTCTGGTGTTACTGGTGGAGGAGGAGGCTCAGCTGGTCGTGGTTTACTTAAAGTTCACTGGGACGTCCAGCTGCTGACTCTAAAACATGGGACCCCGAATAAAAGAAAGTAAAACACAAGAACGTAAAGGAATACTCCACGAAAACTCTTCAGTGCGGAAAGAGTTAGACTGACAGGAGATACAGTGGAATCAAAGGGTTGGAAAACCTTTAAAACTTTTACAGAAACATTTGCTAACTAGCAAAAAAAACAACCAAAATATGATAAAGAGATTAGTCAGTCAGTTGTGTTTTTTTCTTCTGTATTTTAGGAAAAGAGAAAAAAAAAAATACATCACTCAGAAGCTGCCTTCTGCTCCATCTATGTAGCATTACTCTCAGGTCCGTTTGAAGATTTTTAGTGGTTTTAATTCATTTTAAAGTTGACCTTTTTCTATTACTTGAACCTCCAAATTTTTATTCTTCGACTCTGTTAGAGCAGCTTTGCATGATTCACAGTTCAAAATAATGCTTATTTATCAGATACTAGGGGTTGCTTTTCTCCCCTCCCAAACGGTTTTCACCACAGGTAGGTGGAGCTTCTTTGCTCACAGATGACCCTATTAAGGGTATCCACTCTGTATGACATCACACAGAGCCAGGAACAGAAACATCTGAAAAAAGGTCCACTTTAAGAGTCTTTGAGCAGCCACCAAGTGGTCCCATACTCCATTAGAGGAGGTCTAATCCCAGTCATACAGACGTTTAGACTAATTAGTGACACCCTGGCAACCACTGGTCACTAGAGAACCATGAGTATTCCTTGACCAGTTGTCAAAAGGTTGATGGATATGAAAGCAATCACAAAGACGTATACAGTGTTGCACCAAAAACCTCTTTGCAATTGTTTGGCTGCAAGCAGGTTGCCACAGTCACCCATAGGTTGCATATTCCATGCAAACTACAGGCAACCACGGCAATATGCTAGCAACCTAAGACATCAGGATGAAGTTTTTAGTGCAGCACCTTCTTTGCAATCGATTTCTCCAAGTGGCTAGCAGGAACCTCCAGCAACCACTCACTCATTTTTCCCTAGCAACCAGAGATTACCAGGGGGTCAACAATCAATCTTCAGACCTGTGTGACTGAGGCTTGACAAACATTCAGATGTGTTTTTTTCCTAACATGGATCATATCAAAATTTCTACTTTTTCTTTCCACTGCTGTTTGGAGTCAGCGCAGTGTCAGGGTTTTCAGGTGTGACAGGATAATTTACAGAAGAATAAAAACCTTTCCTAGCCATATTATAGTCTCTGACAGTTGAGTAATCCTTTAACAAATGCAAAGTTTTTGTGTGTTTTCTTGGCTGAACAATGTGCTTCCTTGAGGTTTCGAAGCATGTTTGATGTGGTATTACCCTCTGTGTGCCCAGGATTAATGAGCAGCCACAATCTTTTGTTTAATACCTTCCAGAATAGAAGACTTCAGTCAAAATGAGTTTGTGATAAGTTTGTACCGTTTATAAGGAGGAAGGATTCAGTTTCTCTGTTTGTGTCTGTTCTGTTTAGTGTATTTGCTGATGATGCTGTGCATCACTGAGGGAATCTGCAGCTAATTAGCTTGTTCACACTCTGCTCTTCTTCTGATTACTGAGGCCATCTGAGAGCTTTTTCATGGAATTATAGCACAGTGCAGGCTCCAGAGCGAGGTCCTCTGGAGCCAGACTGCTGCGGAGTTCGACCTTGGTGAGTCACAGCACTGATGGCAGCAGCCAGGGATGGAGGTTCTCCCTGGATAGCTTGGTCCCCGCCGGCAAGGCCCTGCACTGAGGTTTGATCCCTGTCATTTGTCTGCTTGGGCCTGGAGGACGAAAGTCGTCTAAAGAGCGAGAGCTGTGAGGGCAAAGATGAGATAATTAACTCTAATTACCTTTCTGTTTATCACATGTAAAGTAGGTTAAGGATTATGCAAAGACTAAAATTAAAAGAATTTAAATGTCTATATTATGATTGAAACTAAACTACGTTTTTGTGAAAAGACTAAAAATAAAACTAAATCAAAATTTGCTGTCAAAGTTAACACTGGTCAACATACTGAGGTTTTTAAAAATGGGATTCAGATCTCTAACCTGGCGTTTTCATACCATTTTCATCTGCACATCTGTTCAGCTGATTTCACATTTGATTTTTTTTGTCTTTTCTTTCCTTGTGTGTTTACTTTCTTCTATAATCTTTAAAACTATACAGTGAGACACCGGTACAGGTACAATTTACACTAATGTATGCTCTAAGGCTGATTATTGGACCTTAAGGTAATGCCATAAAACTTTTCAAGGACTAGAAAGATATATATGTTTTATGTTCCCAACCAGTAAAAATTGATATTTGTGCAGTGTCTTCTAGGTTTCAATGGCAGGAGCCAGTTTAATGACCGTCTCCTCACAACAACATGGTTTTGGACCTGAACCTATGTGGAACCATTGTTTTCCTGCCCTGTGTGGATTTTTTCTGGCTTTCTCACACAGTCCTTAGTGCTTTGAAAAGGTGTGTTTTTTACACAAAGGTACATAACTGTTGCTTGAAATTCAAACAATGAATGTTAAAAACACGTAAAAAAGCAGCACCATAGAGGTAATCCCATAGTGAGGAGTGTTGTGCCCATACAGGCAAAATAAAGTTTATTTTCTGAGAGTGTTTTGAAGGCACAGTACAAAGAATATATCCAATGTTCACAGTTATTGTACCTTTTTGTTTGAGGCCGGCTGGTTTTTGGAGTTTCCATCTCCCTCCCCGTTGGATGATGTGGTATATTCATGTGTCTTTTCTTCTTTAATATTGGGCTGCTCACTGATTTCAGCTGCTGGTGATACCAGACATTATTGTTATCTGTCTTGTCTTTTTAACCATCTTAACTTAGATTTTTCATCAAACATGCAGCTGACTAAGGATAAAATCAGTCACCTCTTTGCTGTCCATCAGGCACAGGCTCTTCTTTCACCTCTTTGGGCTTCAGGGAAGATCACATTTCGCATGTTAATCCATCTTAATCACAAATAACCAACAAAAACCAAAGATGCCCCATATTCAACTTAGTGCTACTTATTTACACAACTCTGGGTCTCTTCTACTGGTTTCTCTGTCGAGGACAACAATGTGTCGTTCTCCTCCTCGTCTTCCTCCACCTCGTCATCATCATCAACCTTTTCATCTTCCTCCTCTCCTTCTTCTTCTTCCTCTTGACCTTGTTCCTCGCCTTTGGTCCATGTCTCAGCAAACCCTTTTGTCAAGTCCTGCAAAAACAGGAGCATTAAGGACATGAAAAATATTTAGTCATAAGCAGTTTTAGGCCTCAGCCACATAGGCCTAGAGATTTGTCTGTGATTCTCTCACAACTTCTGGTTGCTACGGAAAAGTCAGTATGTGCTGCCATGAAAACATTCTTGTCATTGTTTTAGCTGCTAGCAGATCACCTGCAGATTGCAAGGAAGACACTAAAGAAGACATTAATTGGTCAATCACCAACTATTTGATGAGTGGTAGTGAAACTGTCAAGTGTGTGACACAAACCAGAAATGCAGACCATTCACCTTCAAAGGAAAAAAGTTGTGCTTTACCATGGCAACGGTCTCGCTATCTGGTTTATGTAATACTTCTTTTTACAGTTTTACTATTGCTTTGGGACTGGTTTGCAAGTGTTTGCACACAACTTGGCATCTTCCCTGGAAATTACTGGTGATCACCATAACTCACAAGTGACAAAAGCAATCACAAGGTTTTTGATCCAACACTGCCAGCAACCTCTAGATACCACTCACCACCTAGTCGTGGAGTTCACCTTTGTTCAGGACCTGTGGCTACAAGTGGGTATCTGACCAGTCTCTAGGTCTGTGTGACTGAGGCCTTGCTTGGTTAATATTAGCAGATTCCAATAAAAACAAGACAAAGGCATGAGTTTATTTAAGTTGAAGAAAAAAAAAACTGCTTTCAATTTGCAATGAATGGAAAGCATTTTTTTCTGTTCTTGTCCTTTACCTTTGTTCTTTAAAATAAAGAACAAATAAAGGACATGAAAAATATGCACTTTCTAGTTTGATGCTAATGTTTTTACTATACAGAATAAAATATAAGCTCTGCCAGCTGAATTAACTGACAAGCAAGAAATGACAAGGAAAGACTATAGTGATGCTAGAATTAGACGTATTACACTACACTACAACAGCATCATCACTAGACGAAAACAAGTCAAACCTTATCTTATCCTGAACACACCAAACAGACACTGAAACAGAGGAACAGATTTTCCTCAGATCATCATCTTCTTGAAATATGCTAGACACAAAGCACCAGTCTGGCACCTTACTGACAAAGTGAGTTTGTCAGTGTCCACTGTGATATTTTTGACAGTTGAGGCTGAAAAAGGCAGATTTTCTTATAATTCAGTTAAATATTTGCATCATAAAGTCAAATGTTTCCTCTTCATTAGCACAGCTTTTGGTCTCGGCTACCTCCCAAAGAAAAAAAAAATCTACCTCTTAATAGGTGGGCTTTTGTGCCCTGCATAGTCATGACAGTTGTTTTTCAATTTTTGTCTATTTAATGATATACTGCTTGAATCCCCCCAAAATTTGAAAAAAGAATAGTGAGAGATTAAATAAAATAAATTAAATATTCGATGTGTATTCAAAGTACTTGAGTGACTTTATTCTAAACTAATTTTATTTATTTATTATCTTTCAAAGAATATACTATAAAACTCCCACTGACCCTGCTAATCAGGTATTATCTGCATACGTGATTGTCCTTAACCTAACTTGCATGTAATGAACATGGTGTGTCACAAAGAACCTGTTTAGAACCCCTACTATTTCCACCAAAAATCTTATAAAATGTGTTTCAGTAGAAAGACGTCCTTCAAAAAAAAAAATAAATTTAAAAAAAAAATCAAGGGAAAACTCTTTTAAATAACACTCAAACACGATATACTTAATAGTATATCGTAGTATCAATTAAGGTTCACGATACCATCCTATTTATCAGCTGTGTCAGCTGGAGAGTTGTGTAGTGCCTTAAAAACAAGAGAAAGAGAAAGAAAAAAGCCACATGATTCGCCGTAGTCTTTTCCAGGCATTATATAACAGGGCAAGACATACTAGATACAACAAATACAACAGTCTAATGGTTAACATTCACTGAATTTTGCCTTTTTTCCACTGAGATTGTTTTTTTGAGACTTTTTTTAAAATTTCTCAGAAGAAACTTACATTTACAAAAATGAAAGATTTTGGCATGCAATTAAGTATGAAATGGAAGCAGAAGCAGATGTCAGCCTGGTCTAAATAACTAATACAATCTTGTTTAGTAGTGAATCTACACAAATAATTGTGACTATTAAGTATCATTAAGAACTACTTTAACAAATGTCCTAATACAAAAAAAAAACAAAAAAACACCCACAATGTAATGCAACACAAATATTTATTACAAATACAAATTAATAGAAATAGCAACATAAATAATTCCAGATAAAATATTTAAATGTGAGCAAGACAAAGATTAAGGCTGAAGGTTTGAAGAATATTTGGGTACTCTATTAGTCATATTACTGGAAATTCAGAGAATTCTGGTTGCAAGAGCCATGTATAACTGAGCAGAAGCAGAAGCAAAAAGAAAAGGCTTCCAAGGAAATATAAGTAAACCAAAAAGCATTTAAATCAATACTTAAGACAAACATGAGTAAGCATTGCTGTAAACCAAAAGCAAAAGGCTGGATGGAAATACAAGAGCAGCCCAAAACAACACAACGTTATGAGAGAAAGGGTTCAGAAAGCTATAAAGAAACACATTCATAATATATGAAATCAAAAAGATGGTGTGGTTAACATGTAAGAGGGAAAGGCACAGTACATGCAAATGTTCCAGCTGTTTCAGAATGAAAACATAAAATTCAGATAAACACAAAGAAGCTTGTGTATTCCAGAGGTGGAAAAAGGACAAGCATTCTGTACTTAAGTACTGATTTAACTTCTTTACTCACGTAAAAGTGAAAAAGTACTGGCTATGAAATGTATTCAAAGTAAGAAAGTATAAAGTACCTCTTTGAAGGGCGTTTCTACTAGCGATTTTTGTGCAAAGCTAACTGAAGCTTGTGCTGTATTAATGTAATAATAAAATATTAATAAATGAGAATGCAAACTTTAGTTTAAATCTTAATTGAAAATGAGAAAATGAGCAGAGAAAAAGAAGGAAACAAAAATAGCTCTATTTTCTTTTGCTTCCATTGTAGAAAATGACTTTGCCTCTAAACAGAAAATGAGTACACTCAGGGGTTAAAGTGGGATTCAGTAGGTAGTGAAACCCTAAAATAGGTTGTATTGGCTCAGTGTGGGGAAAAGAATCACAATTTCTATTGTGGGCTCCAGTATATTTTCTGAGTGTACAGGCTGTGATCAGCTGATCTGGGCTACTGCTCTGAGGTTTACTGCTCTCTGTGGAGTTGCACAACTGAATTCAACAAATGTAAGAAGGTATTTTATGAGTTGCCCTGCTGTTCTCTGCTGTCAGCACTGTTTATGCTATCTCTATACTAAACAATATAGAGGTGGAATTCAGTGAATGAATCTAAACTTCATCAACTTAACTTCAAATTCATAACATCACCTTACTGAAAGCTAACCAGCTTATCCTGCACTAGATTATTTTAATGCAACCTTTAACTAACACAGATAATCTACCTTAGTTTGCTTTGCAGCATCCTTCACAATATGAAAAAAAAATTATCAAATACCACTGAGCAGTCCGTACTTATAAATATAACCTCCTGTCTTCCTTATCTATTTCCATCGTTTAGTGAAGTTAGCTCTTTCTTTTCTCTCCCTGTGAAATACAGTGTCTGGACCTTTGGCTAACAACACACTGTGACAAACTGTAGACACAAACAGTTTGTGTTTGCTGACGTTTGTTGGTAGAAATGCTGCATTTGAAATTACCCCTCCTTTATAGCACTACCTAGATACAGAAATAATGCAACCACAACTCATGGACACCTGCACTCGTTCTGGTGTTGCTCCAAATAAACCACAGGCCCGAACTTAAACCCCTCACTATGGCGCATGCTCTGGTGATTACGAATTGGATTTCCTCTCATGTGTTACTGTTTAGCCTCAAATCGGTTTGATGTTTGAAGGTGCACAGTGACGTTCTGAAAATGTAAGGAGTAGAAAGTACAGATATTTGTTTAAAAATGTAGGGAGTAAAGATAAAAAGTTGTCTGAAAAAAAAAAAAACTACTTGAGTCAAGTACAGATACCTGAAAATTCTACTTAAGTAGTTTTGGCAAACACAAAAGATAGATGATAAACACATGGAAATTTGTGTAGAACATGAAAGCTCAGATAGTCTCCAGGTGTAAAAAGAAAAGAATAATATCTTACTAGGAAAAAATAAGGTCAATAAAAAATTTAATACTGGAAAACAAAAATAATTATGTGAAATCCACATCTGTTGTGCTTTTGCATTTAAGTACTGCCTGCAAGGCAATTTTAACCAAGACATTGAATGCCATCCTTATTTCACCAGCATTAGCATGGATACTTGATCTTTTTAGCTACCTGCCTTCTATTGTTCAGTCACATCCACACTGCATGTCGTGCATTTCGAAAGGGTCAATATTACATGCTAATTCACTAATGTAAACTATGTGATATTGACTTTAAATGTCTAATGTTTCATACATCTACAAATATCTATTACTGGATATTTTAAGAATATTACCTGGCTTAACTGTCTGGCTAATCCACTTTACATAAATGTATTTTAGTGATTTTCTTTGCAGATGACAAAACTTTATATAAAAATATGCAATTTATTCTCCTGACATTGTTTTGGTTATGTTAATTAATTAACTGAGTAATCTCCTACAAAACTGAACACAATGTAGTTTTAACTATTTATACAGAAAAAGTAATGTTACCTGTATCAAGCTTTTCTAGTATGGCCTTTTTTATAACAATAATTTTTTTTTTTTTTAACTTTTCAGACTTTGATCGTGTCCATTTCCTGTTATTCAATAAATCATTAGACACGCTGATTGATATAAGGGCTCTTATTATTTCAGATTGAGGTATTGAGGTAAAACATCATCCCAGAACTCCTCTGACTCACCTGCCGCCTGACCTTTGACCCCTAACCTTAGTTTGCTTCTAGTTGCTGATTTAGCACTTTGTCTTTTCACTTCAGCAGACCTTTTCTTTTTGACAACCTTCTCCTCTTCTTCTTCTTCTTCTTCTTCTTCTTCATCTTCCTCTTCTTCTTCTTCCTCACTCTGGTCCCCCTCATCTTCCGCTTCAGCCTCCTTTTCCTCACTTTCTTCCTCCTCTTCTCCTTCTTCTTCTTCCTCCTCCTCATCCTCTGTCTCTTCCTCCTTTTCCTCACTTTGTTCCTCTTCTTTTTCTTCTGCCTCCTCTTCATCCTCTGTCTCTTCCTCCTTTTCCTCACTTTGTTCATCCTCTTCTTTTTCTTCTTCCTCCTCCTCATCCTCTGTCTCTTCCTCCTCCTCTTCTTCCTCAATTTCACTGTTTTCCTCTTCACTACTCTCTTCTACTTCTTCAGCACTACTCTTTTCTTCCTCCTCTTTTTCATCTGCTCCTTCTTCGGTCTCCCTCTCTTCCTCACTTTCTTCTCTCTCTGAAGACCTCACAGACTCACTTTCAACCTCCTCTTCTTCACCCTCACTCTCCAGACTCCCTTCTTCTTCCTCGTCCCCTTCTTCCAAGTCACTTTCAGTATCTCCACGTTTGCTCTCTGTTTCGCGACTTGACCCTTCCTCACTTTCCTCTTCCTCCGCCTCCTCTTCTTCTACATCACCTCCGTTTCTGTCTTTCTCTTCAGTCTCTGCTTTGCTTTCACTTTCTGTTACTCCACTCTTTTCCTCCTCCTCTTCTTCATCTTCTACCACAACATTGCTCTCATCCTCCTCCTCATCTACATCGCTGTTTGACTTCTCTGCAGAGTGAAGAGTGTCACTCTCTTTTTCATCCTCAGTGTTCTCTGCCACTTTCTTAATAATGTGACTAACATCCTCCTCTTCCTCGCTTACTTTTGCATCTGTCTGCCCTTCTTCCTCTTCACCCTCTTCGTCATTATCCTCGTCTTCCTCTTTGATTGCGGCAGAGTCCATCTGCTGTTCACTTTGATCTGAGATTGTCCTCATTTCAGGACTTTCAGGTGCGGGTATGATGTTGATGCTGACAGCAGATCTGTGGCTAAAATTGGCAGCGTAAGATTCAGATTCCTCACTCAGTGATTTAGTCACACTCTCTTTAAGTACAGCACAACTGTTCTCAGAAAGGGATGTGGAGCTTAATCGTCTTCCAGCTTGGATCAAAGCTGCTCCTGCGGCGAGCGAAGCAGCTCCAACAAGCAGGCTGAGATCTGTTGACTTTTCCTGAACCTCTGACCCTTTTTTGATTTGAGCTTCTTTCATGTTTTTTTCATTCTTGTTTTTCTTAGACAAATCTGTTTTCTTCTCTTTAGATTTGGGGTTTTTTTTCAACTCAGAAACCTGCTGAGAGCCCACTATGCTCTCTTCATCCAAAGTGTCCCTCAGGTGAAAGCTTGCTGAGTCTGTATGACTGAGTTTAACTGGCGAACTGATTCCTGTGGGTTTGCCTTTAACCCTCACAGGCTTAGACTCCACTTTCTCAACTTTAGCAGATTTAGAGTTGAAATCTAATCTTTTCTTCATAGTTTCTGGACTTTGTTTTGAGTCTGCTGCCAGCTTCCTGTGAACCCCTATCACCTGGCTTTTACTGTGAACTTGCATTTGTTGCTCTTTGGATGCTGCCTTATTTATGTCCCTGATGCTTGTAGGCTTGTTTTTACTGGGCCTCTCCTGCAACTCCTCTACAGCCAAGATCAGATTCACCTTGTTCTGGTTGCTTTTCTGATGTCTCTGGGGGCTCTGCGGGCCCTGAGTACGAGTGCTACGACTCCTCAGGAGCTCAGTGGGTAACGCCCGGAGGGGAGAGGCAGCCTCACTCTTACAAGACAGCGAAGTGGAAGAGAAATTGCTCTGCTTTGAGAGCTTTCTCTGCTTTCTTTGACTCTGTTCTTTTATAGCCTTACCATTCTTACCCTTCCTCTATCCTCGGTGCAAGAAAGCAAGAAAAGGATGGAAAAAAGAGGCATGCATTAGAGAGGAAGAGACATGCAGAAACATCAAAGGACATAGCACACAAAGCAAGAGTTTGAGTTACCTTTTGAACTGGAGACAGCGTGAGGGTTTTATCACTGGAGTCTATCTTCATCACATGAGTCTGTCAGGAAGGAGCAGAGATCAAATCAGCAGCAAAATGTTATATTTGTCTTTTTTTCTGAGCAACATTTAAGATGATCTCATTGATCTCTTACCATGTTGAGGAAGTCTCTGGTTTCTCCAAGACCTCTCACGCTGTCAGTGTCTGTCAGACTTTCCACAACACTGTCTGTCTCCCCACCTGCCAGCTCTGAAAACAGGACAGCATTATCATCAACAGCAGCAGCTTTCCAGATACAGGTAATATCACATAGTGACAAAGATGAACAAATACGTAAGATTTTTAAGAAAATCAAGATTTTGAGAATCTGACCTCTTTATTTACAGATTTTAAATCTGCAGAAAACCCTGAGATCAAGAGAAACTCATTTAACTTTCAGGGAAAGGGCATGAACGACATGAACACCAATTGTCAAATGTCAAAAATACAGAGCTCACATTCTCATTTTTCCCAACTTCATCTTAGTGCTTCTAGGTCTTAGAAACATATACCGTACAGGTGTCTGTTTTCATAAAAATGATAAGGGATCTTGAGGAAGCCAAAGGGATATGATTTATCAGAGATGTGACTCAAGGAGACAAAAAAAAAGACAACAACCTCCCCAAATTCTAACAAAAATGCAAATAATATTGTCCAAAACTTTGATGTAACAGAAAGAGGATGAGGCAATGGCGGTGCAGGTGAAGTAGGTACCCTGGTGGATCGACCCCTCGTTCCTGTGTTGGTAAGTGCCATTGAGCACCTTTCCGTGGATCACCTCAGGCGGGGCCAGCCGTGGTGGTATGGTCTGGCTGGAGACTGTCAGTGGCGGGAGGAGGTTACCCGGTGTCATGGCAGGCAGCGTGCGGAACATGGTGCCAAACTGGTCTGGAGATCGCTCCTGAATCAGAGGGTTTAGCCAATGAGCGATATTAACCCATGAACTTCTTTAGGAATGAACTGTTATCTGCAGATAAACTATAAAAAATGTCACGTTCATTGTCCTCATACCCACCCTCTCCCTCCTGCGAACCCGGGCTGAGAGGCTCCTCTGCAGCGTAGATGAGTCAACTGTGTTACCCAGCAGTTCCACGTATGGTTTCTCCAGGAAATCTTCCGTCACATCGTCGTCCTCCAGCGTGACCTCACCGGCCCCCCGGACCCTCGGCCGAGCCAGCACCGCCATGTGACATCCGCCGCACATCGCCTGGACACGTCAGGAACCAAATTAAAGTATTTGTGTTGTCAGTAACAGTGAAAAATAAAATACATGTGCATGCATGAAAGTCACCCAGAAATGCACAAAAATAGAAAATATATATGATTATAAATAAATAAATGTTTTTAAAATATAAAATGAATTTTAAATTTTATATTTTTATATATGTATGTATTTAGGATTTTTGTAATTAAAAAAATAACACATTTTAAAAATTGACACAAAATTGACACAAATATACATAATTTTTTAAATTATGTATTTAAAGACTATAAAAGGTAAAAAATTACAAATGGAATGGTTATTATATAGCACTTTCTACTCTGAGCACTCAAAGTGCTTTACAAAAAAATAAATGCTTTTAAAAGGTAAAACTCATTTAAAATTTTATATATTTTAAGTTATATATGCAATGATGAATAAAAATTGAAAAACGAACGTAATTTTTTTTTAAATGTAAAAAGTGAAGACAAAAAATTAAAAAGATATAAGAAATGCGACAATAAAATTACACTGTTTTTAAACTTATGAATTATCTCCAAGCCTAATTAAATAATTCCTATACATTATTTTAAGTTCTACTGCATGAACAAATGTAAACCTGTCTGTATGAAACACTTACTCCCTGAACATTATACTTCAGGAATCGCAGGCATAGCGTTGGTTTAAACTGGTTAGTGAAGTTTTCTTCCCCCAGACCAAGTTTTCCATGTCTTCCATCTCCAAACGTGTATAGCAACCCGTCTTCTAAAAAAAAAAAAAGATTAAAATTTCTGACATCAGATCAGTGAAGAACCTCTTCTGTTCAACTCTGTTGTCAATGAGAAGCTCGGCATTAATGAACTGAGCTGAGATTTACCCGTAATGACAGCGGTGTGGTTTTCTCCGCAGGCCACCTGACAGGCTCGTCCCTTCTTAAAGTGCTCAACCAAACGCGGCACCCGGGACTCAAAGATGAATGTCCCATGGCCGAGCTGTCCGAATTGACCGAGGCCGAACGTGTACACACTTCCCTCTGAAAGAGACCAGCACAATCAGAGGCATTTGAGGCATGCTGCAGTATTTTATTCCCCTGTTTGAGAGCATTCTGTAACTTTTTAGTAAGATTGAAGGAAGGGGGAAACCAACTGAGAATATTTAAAGGAAATAAATAAATAACATGTCTGATTTGCTGTCATCAGACATTTACCTGCAAGTGCCACTGTATGTCCACCCCCGCAGGCCACCTGCCTCACTGGCTCCTTGATGCTCTTCACCAGCTGAGGCACTCGGTGCCCTGGAAGCTGGTGGGTGCCCAGACCCAGTTTCCCGCTGTCCCGCTCGCCAAATGTGTACAGAGCGCCATCCACTGGGTAAACAAAAATAGGAAATACTCAGAGCTATCCACTGGCTTTTAGGTCCAGAACGAATAGAGGAAACAAAATTCTGGTTAGACTTAAAAAAAACTTTTTAAAAAAGTGTCACTTGATTTTAAAATATGTTAAATTCTATAATAATATCTATATGCAAAAAACAAATCAAAACACCTAAATTTAAATTAGCAATGCAGTTTTGATTTTTTAAATTATAAAATAATATGGTGAATGAAAATCTAGGGAAATAGGATACTTTTTTCAATTAACTTGCATTAAAAAAAACTTTCATTGTTCTGATTTTTACATTAGTATAAATACACACGTGTGAGAATTATTCTTTTATATTTTAGCCACTGTCACCCATGTTCCTTATGCTATCTGTACCCATGTGCGATTTGCAGGCTCACTGCAAAGTGATGAATGGTTATTTGGGACCTATCTCTACTCACCTGTCACTAAAGCCGAGTGGTAGTACCCGCAGGAGACCCAGCTGATTGGTCGGCCTACACTGACTTCCTGGGGTGACGACACCTGACTCTCCTTACCCAAACCAATCTGACCCTCTGTGTTATCACCCCACATAAAGAGTTTACCACTCGCTGCAAAAGAAATAAATAAAGAGATTACATTCATTTTGGGAACACATTTATCTGTTAACAGAACTTTTTTCTCTCTACTACACTTCAGTTTTAAACTTGCAACATTTTCTAAAACATACGGAATCTTTTTACTTCAATTTTGTTAACCAAGAATTTTTATTTGATAACAGAATAACTATAATTTAATTACAAATTAATTTCATGAAATTATCTTTTTTTTTATTTTAGATGCTGCAGAAAATACAAAATATACAGATGAAATACAAATGTAAACAAAATACAAAAAACATAAAAACATGAATGTTTAAAAAAATAATTTTAAAATCAATAATGTTTTTAGATTTTTTTTTACTTTAAATCTAATTTATGAGCAAAGTCTAAAAAATAAAATTGAACATCCAGTAGTACAATATGTATGATATATGTATATATTTAATTTTAATTTAATTTAATCTTCAATATATATTTATATAATTAAGATACAAAAATTCCAAGGTAAAAAAATATACATTAAAAATTTAAATGTTTTTAATCTCATTACACTAACAAAAAATAGCAAAAATATAATTTACAATTAAAAAATGTAAGATAAAATGCATATACAATGAATAAAACAATACAAAAACTGCATATCTTAGTGTAGATGTAGGCACAATTATGAAATATACATCAAAGATGATCAAAAACCTTAAAATGAAAGTTAACTAACATTTAATTTGCCTTTATTATATGACTTCCCTTAACGTTTACTGGCAGTTAAGCTCTGATTAGCTGTGATCAGAGCTAATAGCTGAATTACAGTGTTGTGTGGATCTTACCGGTGAGAGCTGCTGAGGTGTTCGAACCCGCAGCAAGCATCTTGATTGGTCCTTGTGAATCAAAAAAATCAAGTCTCTTGAAGGACGTCCTCTCATCGCAGTCTCCAAGCCCCAGCTGACCCTCGCTGTTCCCACCTGAGGCATACACCTTCCCCTGGGCTGCAGACACATATCAACACAAGCGTGTTTAATATTCATCAGCACCTGAAAGAAAACAGCTGTGAACACCAAACACTGACCTGTGCAGATAAGCGTGTGGTTTCTCCCGCAAGCCACCAGTTGAACTTTCTCAGACTTCAGGGCTGAAACATCACAAAGAAATTTAAAACTATGGGAACAGTAACCTGCAGAGCGCAGCTTACCTCATCATCTTTTGATAACTTTAGAAAAGATTCATGAAGCAAAACAAACCAAACACTTGCAAGACACAAGAGAAATCTGTATTTTAAACTAAATGTTCTCAGTACAATTCAATGCAAAATACAATAATTCCAAACTGTTATAAAATTAGTTAAAAACTTGTGGTCATTTTTAATATTATATAGAACTTTTCCAACATAGACATTGCATAAATTTTGAGGCCCAGCTCCCTCCATCTACTAATGACCAAAAAACTGAAATCACCAGAAAATAGAATTAATCAGACTTGAGTTTTATTTCTGGGATTATTTATTACATTTACATTTTCTGTATTGTACAACTATTCCCAGTAAGAATGATCCTTTCTTTTTAAAGTCATTTTCAGATTAAATTCATACTTAAACAAACCTCATACAGGACACATCCTTTTCTCTGTATCTGAGGAGTGGCACTTACTGTTTCTCAGCTAATGTCCCTCCAGATTTAAGCAGATTATGAGCCCTTTAGACTGAGATTATATCTACAACAAAGTCACGTTTTATTTGAAGGCTTTGTCTCCTCCTCTTCAGGGACTCCCTCCTCACTGCCTGTTTAAACTGGCTGAAAGCAGCTTTCAGTGGCACTACTCATCCTCCATAACTTTTTTTTTAGAACTGAAACAGTGAGGAGGTGCCATAAAGACCAACCTTTGACACAGGTGGGTTTGTTGACAGTCACTTTGGAGCCAAGGCCGAGCTGGCCCCAGTTGTTGCTACCAAACATGAAGAGCTTCCCATTTTCTGTGAAGACACAGAGAAAATCTCCTGAAAGGGGCTCTGTGATGTTTCAGCAGGAGGATTCATTTTAAAGTGACACGGGGCTGGATTCAGTTACAGTCACAAAACAAAATAATAAAGAAAGATAAGAGAAAAAAGCTGAAAATCTAATTTGGATAATAAAGAAAGCTTTTCCTCAAATTAAGTAATTGTACGTAATTGTAAAAATCCCCTCCAAAAGATAACCATGAAATTAAACTAAAATTTAAATTGAAGAAATGTACTTAAAATGGGGGTTAATGTATTTATCTTTTTTTTTTTAATAAATCTAATTTTTGTACATCTAAACAAAACCGAGAAAACATATCAGTTCTGATATGTTAGAGCAGACATATTTTAAGAGGACAGCGCAAGTGAAACTAAATCAAAACAGTATTTCCAGCTTTCACGTTTGTCAGCAGTGTAGAAACATGTAAATGAGTATTACCTGGAACATAGGAGGGGCTCTCACCTGTTATTAAGGCGGTGTGCTCATCGCCGCACGCTATTCTGAGTGGGATGTCATTTTTAAGCCAAAATTTACTTGGAATGTTGTCAGCGAACTTGCTCTTTCCAAAAGTGAAAACTGCCCCCGATTCTGTAAGAAGAGACCAAAAAAAAACCAATCACCGACTTGGATTAATTTTCAAGTTTAACCACACCAAATGTGATGTTTCAGCCCTTTATATAAAAGATGGATGGATGGAGCCACCTTGATGTCAGTCTAGTGTTAGTGAAACCTCAAGCTGAGTAATTTTTTTTTTTCAATCCAGACGTGATTTGCTGTGGAACGATCTGACTGTGACACCAAAGGACACAGCGTGCTCATATGATTTCAACTTGTCAGTCAAAATTAAGGTCCTAACTTGCTTCATCCTCCTTTCTGATTCTAATAATGACCGTAATTTACCAAATTAAGTAAGCATTGGAGCTCAGAGAATTCATCAGAAAAGTGTTTACTGAGGTAACAAATCAAGGGAGGAGCAGGTTCATTTTCTCATAGACTCCTTTATAAGGAAGCTTTGATTTATAACTACAGGCGTTACCGCCTAGATGGGCATTAAAAAGAAAGGAGGTTTGGTGCACTCTACGTCTTGACTTCAATTTTCAGATCCTGAACATGTCCACACATGTCCACGTGTGTACAGTCTATAGAGGCTTGTGTCCTCCACTGAAAAACAGAAACTGCTTTTGCTATGCATAATTCAAATTTTAAGGTTAGTATTTGAAAATTTTTAATTAATGACTCAAAATTTTGTTTTTCATACCTGACTTGAAATTTCAAGTTATTAAGCTAACATTTTGAGGCAATCTTCTCATTTCAGTTCTCTTCTCATAATAACTTACAGTATATATTTTTGTTTACGTGGTTTATGGCTATGTGCATACGTATTGCTTGCATCATGTTGGATATTTTAAAGTTTTGCATAATCCCAACAAATAAACCAAAACTAAGGCACTAAACTAACTCAAAATGTTCATTTAGTAGTTTTTACCATTTAACTAGCATCATTTTTTTCACATTAATTAATTAAAAATTAGCCAAAGAGTCAAGTTAACCCAATGTGAAGTCTTCAAATGTCTTGTCTTCTCAAACAAGAAGTCTATATACGCCAAAATATGCATTCAGGAATAACATATTTTTCCACTTGGAAAAGATCTAGTGTGCATAAAAAAGAGGAGGAAAACGTTCAAATTTGAGTGCTGCAGATCTGAATACTTGGCATTATTTGTTACTGAAAAAAAAAAGACAAACATTTTTAAAGGGTTACAGATTTTGTAAAAATGTTCTTTGGATGGGGTCATTTATTACTTACTTACTTTATTCCTTCATCAAAGAAAAAAGAGTAAAAGAAATACAATAATATAAAAAGGGGGGAGAAAACAAAATATATTTTGTATTAAAATATCAAAAATTATGCATCGTTTGCTATTGCTTTATTGCTTTAGTGTTATTATAGACACGGATATGCATAAGAAGCACTTTCATGAAATTAAAACAATCTAGTAAGACCGTTTTTATTTTTACCTCTCCTTTTACTATTTGAGAGTAAATGCAATCGACTACAAAAAACACCTTTGACATGTGGTAGAGTTGAACATTAGCATCGACAATAAATTATGAAAATATCAGGACAGGGGGGAAAAGATACTTAATAATTAATCACTTTCAAAGTGATTCAAAGTGAGGAATAATGAGGAATAAATCCATAAAAACGACTTGACCTTAATAGCTAAAGCACTCGTGTAGAATAAAACAGAATAACGGGAGGAGAAATGCAATATCATGAGGTTAACTTTCCGTTAGCCTGAAGCTAGCCGAAGGTGAACATTACAGCTAAAGAATACTTTACAACACAAACGGTTCTCTGAGAGTCAGAAGAGGCGACAATGACTGATATTTACCCGGAATGTCATCTTCAGCCTCGCCTGCCATCTCTGCGGTACTTTAATCCGCTTTGCTCCGCGCCTGTGGGCGTGTTGGACCCCTCTGTTGTTTTCGACTCGAACAACCCGGAAGTAAACAAAACTTCTCCTAGGCTACGAAGGAAAACACGTGACTCTTAAAGAAACAGAGCCATTTCATGTGTCTCATTATTTATAGCAGGGGTCTCAAACTTACATGAGCAAGTAGTAAAGCAAGTAGCAAGTAGTAAAAAACAAACAAACAAACAAACGAACAACAAAAAAAAAAAAAAACGATTTAAAGGTTGTAAATTTTGAACTTTATTTTCATCAAGGGAAAGAGAGGAGAAGAGATTTCGAGCACGACTTCAACTCTGAAGCACATGTGATTCTGAATTTATTGACTATATATTCTTTAATGAATACAAATCAGCTGAAAAACATTGTAGATTAGTTAAAAAATCAATGTAAAATACATATTAACAATTAATGTACCTTTTTGAAGAAAAACATATTGTATGAGAGAAAAAGTTGATAAGATAATAAATCATTAACTTGGTTTTTGGCTTATTTCTTGATTTTATTTTTTTTTATACTTCGCAAACAAAACCAGGAATCGTCATAATATACAATAAGACACTGAGCTCTTACCTCTGAAGCAACCATAGAAAGTGCTTTAGTGAAACTAGCCCATGTCCTTTGTTTCACTAACTGATGAAGGTGTGTGTTGAGGTTTGTTCAAAATACAGCCATGCCATTATCCTTGGAGCATTTTAATTTTGATTTGAAAAGACAGTACTTTCAAATATTTTCATATTTTAGTCGACTAAAGTTTGACTTTGTTAGTTGATACATATACCTTACTTATCAGCTGAATGATGCTAGACTGTGGTTTTTGTTTGGTGGGATCCAAGAAAAAACCTCTGCCAACTTCCAGTTGAGTGATGTACGCAACTACAAATGACAGCAAACCACAAAATTCACTGACGCAGACACGCTAGTAATTGCTGCAGCACGTCTTTTAACTGGAACAAAAAAGTCTGAGCACATTACCCCCATTTTAATTTCACTCCACTGGCTACCTGTACATTTTAGGATCGTTTTTAAAATTCTTTTCTTTGTTTTTAAATCTCTTAATGGCCTGCCACCCCCCCTCTCGGAGCTACTACAACCATATACACCTGCCCGTTCCCTTAGGTCCGCCAATCAGCAGCTCCTTAAGGTACCGAAAACTAAGTATAAATTTAGAGGTGATTGTGTTTTTGCTGTAGCTGCTCCAAATTTGTGGAATGATCTGCACTTGCACGTTAGGTAGGCCTCTTCTCTTTCTGGGTTTAAAACTCTTCTTAAAACATATTTATTTGCTGAAGCCTTTGGCGCTGTTGAAGGGGGTTGACTCAATTTGTTTTAACATGTTTTATTTTATTTTATCTTGTTTATTTAGTTATTTATTTTATTTTATCTTATTTTTACTTTGCTTATGCTATTTGTATATGTACAGCACTTTGTGAACCCTGGGTTTATGTTAAAGTGCTTTATAAATAAAGCTGGTATTGTATGGCCAACCTTTTTTGCGCCACGGACCGGTTTATGTCCGCCAATATTTTCACGGACCGGCCTTCAAGGTGTCACGAATAAATACAACAAAGTAAAACCAGTACCAGTACCAAACAAAAGAAGATTTACTCATAACACACAGGAAAAGACCCAGGGAAACCGAGTTAATGATAACAATGATAAAAAAAAACAAACAAAAAAAAACAATAACAACACTGAAAACCATAAATTTCACACCCAAGTCTCAACTTTTGTAACCTGGTACCAAACGACTCACGGACCGGTACCGGTCCGTGGCCCGGGGGTTGGGGACCGCTGTTGTATAGTATGGTATGGTATGGTATGGACGCTTGCCCAGTTTGTTCACGGACGGCCAACCTAGGATCCTTTATGTCATCTAAAATTGCTATGTTGTTGTCAACTTCATGTCCTTCAACAGAGACTCTACGAGTTCTCAAACGAGGCTTGAATGGCCAGGTTGGGGACTGAAGCCATGAACTTTGGCCTTATCAGTGCCAGGCTCGAGTCATCTTGGCTTACAAGCAACCATAGATGCTGTGTCCGAATTCAGGGGAAGGATGCTCATAAGGACACTACCTACCTATTAGGGGTGCAACGATACACAAAATTCACGGTTCGGTTCGATACTTTGGTGTCACGGTTCGATATTTTTTCGATACAAAAAAATGTTCATGCCTTTTTAATTTGTCATTTATTAAAATTATAAATATATATTTTAACCCAAAAGTACAGTTGTTAAATTTAATGTTGCTGAAACAACAAAGTAATAAAAAAATAAATCTATCTGATCGAGAAATCACTCATCTTTGGAAAAAGAGAGTATATTACAGAGAAATGGCTCTTTCCTAAATAAAAGCTATACTATATGCTTTTTCTGGGGTATATTCTCAGCAGCATATTAAACATATCAGGTCCCCATAAGGAGAATCATGTGCTAACAGCTGTCTAAATGATGCGGGTAAAGTTTGTAGCATGCGTGCTTGTTGTTTTTGTCTGCTTCCACTTGTCTTTGCACTAGGATGTCGGCGTAAATGTGCAGTCATATTCGTTGTGTTCTCACTAGTGCTGTCAGCGTTAATCTCGTTAAAATGACATTAACGCCATAAAGCGGCAAATCTCCGTTAACGAGTTACCGCGGATCGCCCCGTGCGTGGGGCTGGACGGCGTCAACACGTTAACGAGCTAACTGTGCTAACGCACTAGTTCCCACCAATTGAGCATTGCATGGCACATCCGACATACTGTTTTACTTTTGTCCATGACGCGCTTACCATCAGGGTCATGCTTCACATGAAAACCAAGATAGTTCCAAACGCCAGATCTGAATGAGGGTGGGGGAGGTTCAATTTCGGGTAGTGTTGAGGCAGTTGCCATGTTGCAACGAGCTTAGCTTCTGTCTTGCTACCTTGCGCTGTGCTCAGTGGATCTGCACTCGACAGTGCAGCCTAGGTGGAGTAGTCGAACGCAGATTCACTGATCGCTCAACACAGACAGCATCGTCAGTAGAAAAGTTGATAAAATAAATAAAAAATTTTATATTGTTCGATACATATGCGTACCGAACCGAAAGCACTGTATCGAACGGTTCAATATCGATACGAGTATTGTTGCACCCCTACTACCTATGTCACAAGGTAGTGTCCCTAGACGGACGGGTAGTCAGGAAGTGAGCCGCTGTGGACAGCCCCCTTTTTTTCTCCATAGAAACTTTATTGAACAAACAATGAGTATCTAACATAACAGACGGGCTGTGGACAGCCTCCTAGCCTTCAACTCTGCCCTTACTTGCGTGTTTTCCCGGTCGCTAGCACCACAGCGCGAAAACTTTAAAATGGACCCAGAAATGTCGCTCCGTTGTTTGGACAATTTTAATTCTCGAGTAGCTAGATAAACCTTATCGTCGTCACGCGCATGTTTTGTACCTTAGGCTCATCAGAGACAATCATATCCAGGTAAAATAATTTCCTTTAATCTACACGCATTTAGGAATTACTTAGCTAATTACACGGATAATTGAATTAAATTATCAAAAAAGTGTTCGCCTGCCAAAACTGATTTCCAGTGTTTCCGTGTGTAATATCTTTATGTATGTTGGTAAATGGACTTTGGTGAACATGGTTTACAAAGGGGTTTTATATATACAATAATTACCTGTTGTGCAAGCATCTTTATAACTCTGGTTATAATGTAGGTACAATTGATATATTTGTTGCGCTGTCTGCTGTCCTCTTGGCCAGATTACTCTTAAAAAATAAATTTCTAATGTCAACAAGATTGTTTGTGAACTGGATAAATAAAGGATATATAAAAGTCACTGCCAAAAACTGATTGCAGCTTCTACCTTGTTAAAGGAATGTTGCTGGTGGCTCAAGGTGACTTGATATCATTAATGAGGGATACATTTGACATATGTTTCACGTATTATAGACCAACAAGTTATTCATAGCAGGTTAAATACGAGCAATCAGTTTAGAGCAAAAACGGGAAATCAGTTTTTGGCAGATGATCATGTTTTGGCACAACATCGGTCATTCTTACACATGTACTGTATCATATAAAATATATAAACTAAATATCTTTGAAACTTATAGAATCTAATCTTTTGTTTGTTTTTTTACATAGCACTTTATCAAACTGTTGTCTGCTACAGAGTTACAAGTATTATACTAATAATATAGCATCCACCATCTCCTGCTTGCATATTTCTGAAAACATTTTAGTGGTGTGGCAGCCGTCGATTGAGCCAGACCTGCAAATCCTGTGGATGGTCGATGCTGTGGACAGTGGGAGGAAGCATCCTAAAGCTCTCTTCGCAGACCACCCTGTGTGATTCTCCACTCGCCGACCAGAAAAGACAAACCGCAGGTCTCAGTTGCAGCACCCCATCCATGTCTGATCTTGCTTGGGCAGATTCAGCAACGCTGCCAGAGACTTCCTGTAATCTATTACAGTTGTTAAAGAAACGGTCCAGGAAAAGGTCACTCGGGTTAAGGTGGCTGAACCGCTTTGTCATCGCTGTCGTTTTGGTCACCCACTGCTGTGCTTGGCCCTGGAGTGTCCTCAGGGAGAGAGGAAATTAGGACAGGAGGCTTAATGGAAGGCATCTGTCCTATCACCTCATCCATGAGGGCAAACCAGGGCCAAGCACAGCAGTGGGCTTCCCACTGACCCACTCTCCTGACTCTGGATACTTGCAATCCTAAAGGCAGAGGAAATCAAAAATGACAGCAGGCAAATAAAAACACCACAACAACTCTTAGTAATTGTACATTTAATAACTTGTGTTCTTAAGAATTATTGTCTTGTTAACACACATACGTACTTTGTATTTTTTAAAGTTATCCCATTTCTTCTGGCCTGCAAGGGGGTGACTTTCCCCTACAGGCCCACCTTCTCCAGAATTGTCCTGATCACACACAACAAATAAGAGAAGAAAGGAAACCATGGCAACTATGTTAATCCCTAAATCTGAATTTTTCACAGCAGAACACCAGAGGAACACCGTCTGGACATCACGGGTTCTGTACAGCAGCGGTCCATCAGTCGTTTGGTACCGGGCCACGAGAGTTAAGGCTCAGGTGTGAAATTTATGGTTTTCGGGGTTTTTATCGTTAACTCGGTTTCCCTGGGTCTTTTCCCTTGTTGTAGTTGTGCGTCTTATTTTGAAAGAAATATTTACACGTTACCATAGCGACCAGTGAGCATTAAGCTGCAGAGAGGAGGATGTTACTCTTAATGTTGTTGGCGCATTTTCAGGAGGACGCTGCTAATAAAGTTACACAATTACACAGTACATTCACATTTATTATTATATTTACAAAATACCACAGTTTTTGTCTTGGTCACATCATTTTATGTGGTTGTATTTATCTTGAAGTAATTTCTTGTAAACACACATTTCTCTTGTGTTCTTAACAGTTCTTCCACCCTCTTTTTTGGTATATTAGACAAAAAAAAGGGGTCGGTTTAGTGTGCTCTGTTTCACTCCCCGTTGAAGGTTTGGGTTGGAGTTTGTTCAAAAAACAGCCATGCCACTATACTTGAAGCATTTTCATTTTCATTAGGAAACACAGTGCTGTTTTCATATTTTAGTCTACTAAAGTATGACTTTGTTAGTTTCTTCAGCCACATTGTTCATCAGCTGAACTGCATAGGTGGCTTCTGATCAGTAGGAGCTTCCAAGAGTTGGCTTTCATTGGTACAGCTTGAAGTAATTTCTTGTAAACACACATTTCTCTTGTGTTCTTAACAGTTCTTTCACCCTCTTTTTTGGTATATTAGACAAAAAAAAAGGGGTCGGTTTAGGTACAAGTTGTAGGCCGGTTAGCTCAGCTGGTCAGAGCGTGGTGCTAATAGCGCCAAAGTCATGGGTTCAATCCCCATACTGGCCATTCCAGCGGCCATTCCAGCAGCCATCCAAGGTGCTGTCTCATGGTAGACTGTGGTTTTAGTTTTGTGTGATCCAAGAAAAAAACCTCTGCCAACTTCCAGGTGACAGATCGGGCCACGTAAGCTTTATGACCTCCATTGGCAGATGATACTCTGGCTCAGTGGGTGGATCCACTGTGCATGTGGCAGGTAGGACTATGTTTTTAAGAGCGTGATACATGGGAGAAATGCTGTGGCATGCACTTATTTCAAGCAACAATCAATTATTTCAAGCAACAATCAAGCAATATCCACCAGCCACGTGACCAACCCAACACCAGCAGTTGGCTCAAACAGACTCCAACGAACGTTCGTGAAAAGTGGGAACTTCTGCCAGACCACGTGGCCTAACGGACAAGGCGTCTGACTTCGGATCAGAAGATTGAGGGTTCGAGTCCCTTCGTGGTTTGTTGTGCGTCCTTGGGGAGCAGGCATGCGTTCCCAGTTTGTTCACAGCAGACCGACCTCCGATCCTTTATGTCATCCAAAATTGCTACGCTGTTGTCAATTTCATGTCCTTCAGCTCTACGAGTTCTCAAAGGAGGCTCGAATGGCCAGGTTGGGGACTGAAGCCATGAACTTGGCTCGAGCCAGGCTCGAGTCATCTTGGCTTAGAAGCAACCGTAGAAAGTCAATAACATGCCATGACCTCAAGCGACACGGGTGAAAAAATCACAACTTGGAAGCATGCTGTTGGCGGAACTCCACCTGGAAAAGATCCAGTGTGCTCTGTTTCACTCCCCGTTGAAGGTATGTGTTGGAGTTTGTTCAAAAAACTATACTTGAAGCACTTTCATTTTCATTAGGAAGCACAGTGCTGTTTTCATATTTTAGTCTACTAAAGTATGACTTTGTTAGTTTCTCCAGCCACATTGTTCATCAGCTGAACTGCATAGGTGGCTTCTGATCAGTAGGAGCTTCCAAGAGTTGGCTTTCATTGGTACAGCTTGAAGTAATTTCTTGTAAACACACATTTCTCTTGTGTTCTTAACAGTTCTTCCACCCTCTATTTTGGTATATTAGACAAAAAAAAAGGGGTCGGTTCACACACATGCTGTAGGCCGGTTAGCTCAGCTGGTCAGAGCGTGGTGCTAATAACGCCAAGGTCATGGGTTCAATCCCCATACTGGCCATTCCAGCAGCCATCCAAGGTGCTGTCTCATGATAGACTGTGGATTTGTTTTGGTGGGATCCAAGAAAAAACCTCTGCCAAGTTCCAGGTGAGTGATGTACGCAACTACAAATGACAGCAAACCACAAAATTCACTGACACATGACAGATAAGATAAGATAAGATGACCTTTATTAGTCCCACACGTGGGAAATTTGTTTTGTCACAGCAGCAAGTGGACAGTGCAAAAGTTATGAAGGACAATTAGAACAAAATAAAATAAGAATATATACAGTACACAACTGTACAGAATAGAATAAAAATAGAATACTATATACAGTAGAATAAAATAGAATAAAATATACAATAGGATAAAAATAGAATACAAATGCTATATACAACAGAGTGAAAAATACAACGGTGCCAGAAAGATTATTGCACATTTGTGTTATTGCACATTTGTGGATGTGTGTGTATGATCAGTTAAAGTCTTTGTTGTGGAGTCTGACAGCAGTGGGGAGGAAAGACCTGCGAAATCTCTCCGTCCCACACCGTGGGTGCCGCAGTCTCCCACTGAAGGAGCTGCTCAGTGCTGTCACAGTCTCATGCATGGGGTGGGAGATGGGGTGGGACACGCTAATAAATACATTACATGCTTAGCTACATTCTCCAAATCACTTTTCCAGCTACTTTCTGGATAAATCACTCATTTCCAAAGTCTGACACAGCATACTGCATCAAAAACTGCTGCTTTATATCCTCACCTATCGACCCTAACATTAGAAGACAAACACCATGTATTGTTTTGTGGCAAATTTCTTCTTAAAGCATTTTTTGTAAGTCAACAGAGGACTTTTTTTTCCCACTATGTTGAAGTAATTTCTTGTAAACACACATTTCTCTTGTGTTCTTAACAGTTCTTCCACCCTCTTTTTTGGTATATTAGACAAAAAAAAGGGGTCGGTTTAGTGTGCTCTGTTTCACTCCCCGTTGAAGGTATGGGTTGGAGTTTGTTCAAAAAACAGCCATGCCACTATACTTGAAGCATTTTCATTTTCATTAGGAAACACAGTGCTGTTTTCATATTTTAGTCTACTAAAGTATGACTTTGTTAGTTTCTCCAGCCACATTGTTCATCAGCTGAACTGCATAGGTGGCTTCTGATCAGTAGGAGCTTCCAAGAGTTGGCTTTCATTGGTACAGCTTGAAGTAATTTCTTGTAAACACACATTTCTCTTGTGTTCTTAACAGTTCTTCCACCCTCTTTTTTGGTATATTAGACAAAAAAAAGGGGTCGGTTTAGGCACAAGTTGTAGGCCGGTTAGCTCAGCTGGTCAGAGCGTGGTGCTAATAACGCCAAAGTCATGGGTTCAATCCCCATACTGGCCATTCCAGCAGCCATCCAAGGTGCTGTCTCATGGTAGACTGTGGTTTTTGTTTTGTGGGATCCAAGATAAAAACCTCTGCCAACTTCCACGTGGCAGATCGGGCCACGTAAGCTTTATGACCTCCATTGGCAGATGATACTCTGGCTCAGTGGGTGGATCCACTGTGCATGTGGCAGGTAGGACTACGTTTTTAAGAGCGTGATACATGGGAGAAATGCTGTGGCATGCACTTATTTCAAGCAACAATCAATTATTTCAAGCAACAATCAAGCAATATCCACCAGCCACGTGACCAACCCAACACCAGCAGTTGGCTCAAACAGACTCCAACGAACGTTCGTGAAAAGTGGGGACTTCTGCCAGATCACGTGGCCTAACGGACAAGGCGTCTGACTTCGGATCAGAAGATTGAGGGTTCGAGTCCCTTCGTGGTTGGTTGTGCGCCCTTGGGGAGCAGGCATGCGTTCCCAGTTTGTTCACAGCAGGCCGACCTCGGATCCTTTATGTCATCCAAAATTGCTACGCTGTTGTCAATTTCATGTCCTTCAACTCTACGAGTTCTCAAACGAGGCTCGAATGGCCAGGTTGGGGACTGAAGCCATGAACTTGGCTCGAGCCAGGCTCGAGTCATCTTGGCTTAGAAGCAACCGTAGAAAGTCAATAACATGCCATGACCTCAAGCGACACGGGTGAAAAAATCACAACTTGGAAGCATGCTGTTGGCGGAACTCCACCTGGAAAAGATCCAGTGTGCTCTGTTTCACTCCCCGTTGAAGGTATGTGTTGGAGTTTGTTCAAAAAACAGCCATGCCACTATACTTGAAGCATTTTCATTTTCATTAGGAAGCACAGTGCTGTTTTCATATTTTAGTCTACTAAAGTATGACTTTGTTAGTTTCTCCAGCCACATTGTTCATCAGCTGAACTGCATAGGTGGCTTCTGATCAGTAGGAGCTTCCAAGAGTTGGCTTTCATTGGTACAGCTTGAAGTAATTTCTTGTAAACACACATTTCTCTTGTGTTCTTAACAGTTCTTCCACCCTCTTTTTTGGTATATTAGACAAAAAAAAGGGGTCGGTTTAGGCACAAGTTGTAGGCCGGTTAGCTCAGCTGGTCAGAGCGTGGTGCTAATAACGCCAAGGTCATGGGTTCAATCCCCATACTGGCCATTCCAGCAGCCATCCAAGGTGCTGTCTCATGATAGACTGTGGATTTGTTTTGGTGGGATCCAAGAAAAAACCTCTGCCAAGTTCCAGGTGAGTGATGTACGCAACTACAAATGACAGCAAACCACAAAATTCACTGACACATGACAGATAAGATAAGATAAGATGACCTTTATTAGTCCCACACGTGGGAAATTAGTTTTGTCACAGCAGGAAGTGGACAGTGCAAAAGTTATGAAGGACAATTAGAACAAAATAAAATAAGAATATATACAGTACACAACTGTACAGAATAGAATAAAAATAGAATACTATATACAGTAGAATAAAATAGAATAAAATATACAATAGGATAAAAATAGAATACAAATGCTATATACAACAGAGTGAAAAATACAACGGTGCCAGAAAGATTATTGCACATTTGTGTTATTGCACATTTGTGGATGTGTGTGTATGATCAGTTAAAGTCTTTGTTGTGGAGTCTGACAGCAGTGGGGAGGAAAGACCTGCGAAATCTCTCCGTCCCACACCGTGGGTGCCGCAGTCTCCCACTGAAGGAGCTGCTCAGTGCTGTCACAGTCTCATGCATGGGGTGGGAGATGGGGTCGGACACGCTAATAAATACATTACATGCTTAGCTACATTCTCCAAATCACTTTTCCAGCTACTTTCTGGATAAATCACTCATTTCCAAAGTCTGACACAGCATACTGCATCAAAAACTGCTGCTTTATATCCTCACCTATCGACCCTAACATTAGAAGACAAACACCATGTATTGTTTTGTGGCAAATTTCTTCTTAAAGCATTTTTTGTAAGTCAACAGAGGACTTTTTTTTCCCACTATGTTGAAGTAATTTCTTGTAAACACACATTTCTCTTGTGTTCTTAACAGTTCTTCCACCCTCTTTTTTGGTATATTAGACAAAAAAAAAGGGGTCGGGTTAGGCACAAGTTGTAGGCCGGTTAGCTCAGCTGGTCAGAGCGTGGTGCTAATAACGCCAAAGTCATGGGTTCAATCCCCATACTGGCCATTCCAGCAGCCATCCAAGGTGCTGTCTCATGGTAGACTGTGGTTTTTGTTTTGTGGGATCCAAGATAAAAACCTCTGCCAACTTCCACGTGGCAGATCGGGCCACGTAAGCTTTATGACCTCCATTGGCAGATGATACTCTGGCTCAGTGGGTGGATCCACTGTGCATGTGGCAGGTAGGACTACGTTTTTAAGAGCGTGATACATGGGAGAAATGCTGTGGCATGCACTTATTTCAAGCAACAATCAATTATTTCAAGCAACAATAAAGCAATATCCACCAGCCACGTGACCAACCCAACACCAGCAGTTGGCTCAAACAGACTCCAACGAATGTTCGTGAAAAGTGGGAACTTCTGCCAGACCACCTGGCCTAACGGACAAGGCGTCTGACATCGGCTCAGAAGATTGAGGGTTCGAGTCCCTTCGTGGTTTGTTGTGCGTCCTGGGGGAGCAGGCATGCGTTCCCAGTTTGTTCACAGCAGGCCGACCTCGGATCCTTTATGTCATCCAAAATTGCTACGCTGTTGTCAATTTCATGTCCTTCAACTCTACGAGTTCTCAAACGAGGCTCGAATGGCCAGGTTGGGGACTGAAGCCATGAACTTGGCTCGAGCCAGGCTCGAGTCATCTTGGCTTAGAAGCAACCGTAGAAAGTCAATAACATGCCATGACCTCAAGCGACACGGGTGAAAAAATCACAACTTGGAAGCATGCTGTTGGCGGAACTCCACCTGGAAAAGATCCAGTGTGCTCTGTTTCACTCCCCGTTGAAGGTATGTGTTGGAGTTTGTTCAAAAAACTATACTTGAAGCATTTTCATTAGGAAGCACAGTGCTGTTTTCATATTTTAGTCTACTAAAGTATGACTTTGTTAGTTTCTCCAGCCACATTGTTCATCAGCTGAACTGCATAGGTGGCTTCTGATCAGTAGGAGCTTCCAAGAGTTGGCTTTCATTGGTACAGCTTGAAGTAATTTCTTGTAAACACACATTTCTCTTGTGTTCTTAACTGTTCTTCCACCCTCTATTTTGGTATATTAGACAAAAAAAAAGGGGTCGGTTCACACACATGCTGTAGGCCGGTTAGCTCAGCTGGTCAGAGCGTGGTGCTAATAACGCCAAGGTCATGGGTTCAATCCCCATACTGGCCATTCCAGCAGCCATCCAAGGTGCTGTCTCATGATAGACTGTGGATTTGTTTTGGTGGGATCCAAGAAAAAACCTCTGCCAAGTTCCAGGTGAGTGATGTACGCAACTACAAATGACAGCAAACCACAAAATTCACTGACACATGACAGATAAGATAAGATAAGATGACCTTTATTAGTCCCACACGTGGGAAATTTGTTTTGTCACAGCAGGAAGTGGACAGTGCAAAAGTTATGAAGGACAATTAGAACAAAATAAAATAAGAATAAATACAGTACACAACTGTACAGAATAGAATAAAAGTAGAATACTATATACAGTAGAATAAAATAGAATAAAATATACAATAGGATAAAAATAGAATACAAATGCTATATACAACAGAGTGAAAAATACAACGGTGCCAGAAAGATTATTGCACATTTGTGTTATTGCACATTTGTGGATGTGTGTGTATGATCAGTTAAAGTCTTTGTTGTGGAGTCTGACAGCAGTGGGGAGGAAAGACCTGCGAAATCTCTCCGTCCCACACCGTGGGTGCCGCAGTCTCCCACTGAAGGAGCTGCTCAGTGCTGTCACAGTCTCATGCATGGGGTGGGAGATGGGGTGGGACACGCTAATAAATACATTACATGCTTAGCTACATTCTCCAAATCACTTTTCCAGCTACTTTCTGGATAAATCACTCATTTCCAAAGTCTGACACAGCATACTGCATCAAAAACTGCTGCTTTATATCCTCACCTATCGACCCTAACATTAGAAGACAAACACCATGTATTGTTTTGTGGCAAATTTCTTCTTAAAGCATTTTTTGTAAGTCAACAGAGGACTTTTTTTTCCCACTATGTTGAAGTAATTTCCTGTAAACACACATTTCTCTTGTGTTCTTAACAGTTCTTCCACCCTCTTTTTTGGTATATTAGACAAAAAAAAGGGGTCGGTTTAGTGTGCTCTGTTTCACTCCCCGTTGAAGGTATGGGTTGGAGTTTGTTCAAAAAACAGCCATGCCACTATACTTGAAGCATTTTCATTTTCATTAGGAAACACAGTGCTGTTTTCATATTTTAGTCTACTAAAGTATGACTTTGTTAGTTTCTCCAGCCACATTGTTCATCAGCTGAACTGCATAGGTGGCTTCTGATCAGTAGGAGCTTCCAAGAGTTGGCTTTCATTGGTACAGCTTGAAGTAATTTCTTGTAAACACACATTTCTCTTGTGTTCTTAACAGTTCTTCCACCCTCTATTTTGGTATATTAGACAAAAAAAAAGGGGTCGGTTCACATACATGCTGTAGGCCGGTTAGCTCAGCTGGTCAAAGCGTGGTGCTAATAACGCCAAGGTCATGGGTTCAATCCCCATACTGGCCATTCCAGCAGCCATCCAAGGTGCTGTCTCATGATAGACTGTGGATTTGTTTTGGTGGGATCCAAGAAAAAACCTCTGCCAAGTTCCAGGTGAGTGATGTACGCAACTACAAATGACAGCAAACCACAAAATTCACTGACACATGACAGATAAGATAAGATAAGATGACCTTTATTAGTCCCACACGTGGGAAATTAGTTTTGTCACAGCAGGAAGTGGACAGTGCAAAAGTTATGAAGGACAATTAGAACAAAATAAAATAAGAATATATACAGTACACAACTGTACAGAATAGAATAAAAATAGAATACTATATACAGTAGAATAAAATAGAATAAAATATACAATAGGATAAAAATAGAATACAAATGCTATATACAACAGAGTGAAAAATACAACGGTGCCAGAAAGATTATTGCACATTTGTGTTATTGCACATTTGTGGATGTGTGTGTATGATCAGTTAAAGTCTTTGTTGTGGAGTCTGACAGCAGTGGGGAGGAAAGACCTGCGAAATCTCTCCGTCCCACACCGTGGGTGCCGCAGTCTCCCACTGAAGGAGCTGCTCAGTGCTGTCACAGTCTCATGCATGGGGTGGGAGATGGGGTGGGACACGCTAATAAATACATTACATGCTTAGCTACATTCTCCAAATCACTTTTCCAGCTACTTTCTGGATAAATCACTCATTTCCAAAGTCTGACACAGCATACTGCATCAAAAACTGCTGCTTTATATCCTCACCTATCGACCCTAACATTAGAAGACAAACACCATGTATTGTTTTGTGGCAAATTTCTTCTTAAAGCATTTTTTGTAAGTCAACAGAGGACTTTTTTTTCCCACTATGTTGAAGTAATTTCTTGTAAACACACATTTCTCTTGTGTTCTTAACAGTTCTTCCACCCTCTTTTTTGGTATATTAGACAAAAAAAAGGGGTCGGTTTAGTGTGCTCTGTTTCACTCCCCGTTGAAGGTATGGGTTGGAGTTTGTTCAAAAAACAGCCATGCCACTATACTTGAAGCATTTTCATTTTCATTAGGAAACACAGTGCTGTTTTCATATTTTAGTCTACTAAAGTATGACTTTGTTAGTTTCTCCAGCCACATTGTTCATCAGCTGAACTGCATAGGTGGCTTCTGATCAGTAGGAGCTTCCAAGAGTTGGCTTTCATTGGTACAGCTTGAAGTAATTTCTTGTAAACACACATTTCTCTTGTGTTCTTAACAGTTCTTCCACCCTCTATTTTGGTATATTAGACAAAAAAAAAGGGGTCGGTTTAGGCACAAGTTGTAGGCCGGTTAGCTCAGCTGGTCAGAGCGTGGTGCTAATAATGCCAAAGTCATGGGTTCAATCCCCATACTGGCCATTCCAGCAGCCATCCAAGGTGCTGTCTCATGGTAGGCTGTGGTTTTTGTTTTGTGGGATCCAAGATAAAAACCTCTGCCAACTTCCACGTGGCAGATCGGGCCACGTAAGCTTTATGACCTCCATTGGCAGATGATACTCTGGCTCAGTGGGTGGATCCACTGTGCATGTGGCAGGTAGGACTACGTTTTTAAGAGCGTGATACATGGGAGAAATGCTGTGGCATGCACTTATTTCAAGCAACAATCAATTATTTCAAGCAACAATCAAGCAATATCCACCAGCCACGTGACCAACCCAACACCAGCAGTTGGCTCAAACAGACTCCAACGAACGTTCGTGAAAAGTGGGAACTTCTGCCAGACCACGTGGCCTAACGGACAAGGCGTCTGACTTCGGATCAGAAGATTGAGGGTTCGAGTCCCTTCGTGGTTGGTTGTGCGTCCTTGGGGAGCAGGCATGCGTTCCCAGTTTGCTCACAGCAGGCCGACCTCGGATCCTTTATGTCATCCAAAATTGCTACGCTGTTGTCAATTTCATGTCCTTCAACTCTACGAGTTCTCAAACGAGGCTCGAATGGCCAGGTTGGGGACTGAAGCCATGAACTTGGCTCGAGCCAGGCTCGAGTCATCTTGGCTTAGAAGCAACCGTAGAAAGTCAATAACATGCCATGACCTCAAGCGACACGGGTGAAAAAATCACAACTTGGAAGCATGCTGTTGGCGGAACTCCACCTGGAAAAGATCCAGTGTGCTCTGTTTCACTCCCCGTTGAAGGTATGTGTTGGAGTTTGTTCAAAAAACAGCCATGCCACTATACTTGAAGCATTTTCATTTTCATTAGGAAGCACAGTGCTGTTTTCATATTTTAGTCTACTAAAGTATGACTTTGTTAGTTTCTCCAGCCACATTGTTCATCAGCTGAACTGCATAGGTGGCTTCTGATCAGTAGGAGCTTCCAAGAGTTGGCTTTCATTGGTACAGCTTGAAGTAATTTCTTGTAAACACACATTTCTCTTGTGTTCTTAACTGTTCTTCCACCCTCTATTTTGGTATATTAGACAAAAAAAAAGGGGTCGGTTCACACACATGCTGTAGGCCGGTTAGCTCAGCTGGTCAAAGCGTGGTGCTAATAACGCCAAGGTCATGGGTTCAATCCCCATACTGGCCATTCCAGCAGCCATCCAAGGTGCTGTCTCATGATAGACTGTGGATTTGTTTTGGTGGGATCCAAGAAAAAACCTCTGCTAAGTTCCAGGTGAGTGATGTACGCAACTACAAATGACAGCAAACCACAAAATTCACTGACACATGACACGCTAATAAATACATTACATGCTTAGCTACATTCTCCAAATCACTTTTCCAGCTACTTTCTGGATAAATCACTCATTTCCAAAGTCTGACACAGCATACTGCATCAAAAACTGCTGCTTTATATCCTCACCTATCGACCCTAACATTAGAAGACAAACACCATGTATTGTTTTGTGGCAAATTTCTTCTTAAAGCATTTTTTGTAAGTCAACAGAGGACTTTTTTTTCCCACTATGTTGAAGTAATTTCTTGTAAACACACATTTCTCTTGTGTTCTTAACAGTTCTTCCACCCTCTTTTTTGGTATATTAGACAAAAAAAAGGGGTCGGTTTAGGCACAAGTTGTAGGCCGGTTAGCTCAGCTGGTCAGAGCGTGGTGCTAATAACGCCAAGGTCATGGGTTCAATCCCCATACTGGCCATTCCAGCAGCCATCCAAGGTGCTGTCTCATGATAGACTGTGGATTTGTTTTGGTGGGATCCAAGAAAAAACCTCTGCCAAGTTCCAGGTGAGTGATGTACGCATCTACAAATGACAGCAAACCACAAAATTCACTGACACATGACAGATAAGATAAGATAAGATGACCTTTATTAGTCCCACACGTGGGAAATTTGTTTTGTCACAGCAGGAAGTGGACAGTGCAAAAGTTATGAAGGACAATTAGAACAAAATAAAATAAGAATAAATACAGTACACAACTGTTCAGAATAGAATAAAAGTAGAATACTATATACAGTAGAATAAAATAGAATAAAATATACAATAGGATAAAAATAGAATACAAATGCTATATACAACAGAGTGAAAAATACAACGGTGCCAGAAAGATTATTGCACATTTGTGTTATTGCACATTTGTGGATGTGTGTGTATGATCAGTTAAAGTCTTTGTTGTGGAGTCTGACAGCAGTGGGGAGGAAAGACCTGCGAAATCTCTCCGTCCCACACCGTGGGTGCCGCAGTCTCCCACTGAAGGAGCTGCTCAGTGCTGTCACAGTCTCATGCATGGGGTGGGAGATGGGGTGGGACACGCTAATAAATACATTACATGCTTAGCTACATTCTCCAAATCACTTTTCCAGCTACTTTCTGGATAAATCACTCATTTCCAAAGTCTGACACAGCATACTGCATCAAAAACTGCTGCTTTATATCCTCACCTATCGACCCTAACATTAGAAGACAAACACCATGTATTGTTTTGTGGCAAATTTCTTCTTAAAGCAATTTTTGTAAGTCAACAGAGGACTTTTTTTCCCCACTATGTTGAAGTAATTTCTTGTAAACACACATTTCTCTTGTGTTCTTAACAGTTCTTCCACCCTCTTTTTTGGTATATTAGACAAAAAAAAGGGGTCGGTTTAGTGTGCTCTGTTTCACTCCCCGTTGAAGGTATGGGTTGGAGTTTGTTCAAAAAACAGCCATGCCACTATACTTGAAGCATTTTCATTTTCATTAGGAAACACAGTGCTGTTTTCATATTTTAGTCTACTAAAGTATGACTTTGTTAGTTTCTCCAGCCACATTGTTCATCAGCTGAACTGCATAGGTGGCTTCTGATCAGTAGGAGCTTCCAAGAGTTGGCTTTCATTGGTACAGCTTGAAGTAATTTCTTGTAAACACACATTTCTCTTGTGTTCTTAACAGTTCTTCCACCCTCTATTTTGGTATATTAGACAAAAAAAAAGGGGTCGGTTTAGGCACAAGTTGTAGGCCGGTTAGCTCAGCTGGTCAGAGCGTGGTGCTAATAATGACAAAGTCATGGGTTCAATCCCCATACTGGCCATTCCAGCAGCCATCCAAGGTGCTGTCTCATGGTAGACTGTGGTTTTTGTTTTGTGGGATCCAAGATAAAAACCTCTGCCAACTTCCACGTGGCAGATCGGGCCACGTAAGCTTTATGACCTCCATTGGCAGATGATACTCTGGCTCAGTGGGTGGATCCACTGTGCATGTGGCAGGTAGGACTACGTTTTTAAGAGCGTGATACATGGGAGAAATGCTGTGGCATGCACTTATTTCAAGCAACAATCAATTATTTCAAGCAACAATCAAGCAATATCCACCAGCCACGTGACCAACCCAACACCAGCAGTTGGCTCAAACAGACTCCAACGAACGTTCGTGAAAAGTGGGAACTTCTGCCAGACCACGTGGCCTAACGGACAAGGCGTCTGACTTCGGATCAGAAGATTGAGGGTTCGAGTCCCTTCGTGGTTGGTTGTGCGTCCTTGGGGAGCAGGCATGCGTTCCCAGTTTGTTCACAGCAGGCCGACCTCGGATCCTTTATGTCATCCAAAATTGCTACGCTGTTGTCAATTTCATGTCCTTCAACTCTACGAGTTCTCAAACGAGGCTCGAATGGCCAGGTTGGGGACTGAAGCCATGAACTTGGCTCGAGCCAGGCTCGAGTCATCTTGGCTTAGAAGCAACCGTAGAAAGTCAATAACATGCCATGACCTCAAGCGACACGGGTGAAAAAATCACAACTTGGAAGCATGCTGTTGGCGGAACTCCACCTGGAAAAGATCCAGTGTGCTCTGTTTCACTCCCCGTTGAAGGTATGTGTTGGAGTTTGTTCAAAAAACAGCCATGCCACTATACTTGAAGCATTTTCATTTTCATTAGGAAGCACAGTGCTGTTTTCATATTTTAGTCTACTAAAGTATGACTTTGTTAGTTTCTCCAGCCACATTGTTCATCAGCTGAACTGCATAGGTGGCTTCTGATCAGTAGGAGCTTCCAAGAGTTGGCTTTCATTGGTACAGCTTGAAGTAATTTCTTGTAAACACACATTTCTCTTGTGTTCTTAACTGTTCTTCCACCCTCTATTTTGGTATATTAGACAAAAAAAAAGGGGTCGGTTCACACACATGCTGTAGGCCGGTTAGCTCAGCTGGTCAAAGCGTGGTGCTAATAACGCCAAGGTCATGGGTTCAATCCCCATACTGGCCATTCCAGCAGCCATCCAAGGTGCTGTCTCATGATAGACTGTGGATTTGTTTTGGTGGGATCCAAGAAAAAACCTCTGCTAAGTTCCAGGTGAGTGATGTACGCAACTACAAATGACAGCAAACCACAAAATTCACTGACACATGACACGCTAATAAATACATTACATGCTTAGCTACATTCTCCAAATCACTTTTCCAGCTACTTTCTGGATAAATCACTCATTTCCAAAGTCTGACACAGCATACTGCATCAAAAACTGCTGCTTTATATCCTCACCTATCGACCCTAACATTAGAAGACAAACACCATGTATTGTTTTGTGGCAAATTTCTTCTTAAAGCATTTTTTGTAAGTCAACAGAGGACTTTTTTTTCCCACTATGTTGAAGTAATTTCTTGTAAACACACATTTCTCTTGTGTTCTTAACAGTTCTTCCACCCTCTTTTTTGGTATATTAGACAAAAAAAAGGGGTCGGTTTAGGCACAAGTTGTAGGCCGGTTAGCTCAGCTGGTCAGAGCGTGGTGCTAATAACGCCAAGGTCATGGGTTCAATCCCCATACTGGCCATTCCAGCAGCCATCCAAGGTGCTGTCTCATGATAGACTGTGGATTTGTTTTGGTGGGATCCAAGAAAAAACCTCTGCCAAGTTCCAGGTGAGTGATGTACGCAACTACAAATGACAGCAAACCACAAAATTCACTGACACATGACAGATAAGATAAGATAAGATGACCTTTATTAGTCCCACACGTGGGAAATTAGTTTTGTCACAGCAGGAAGTGGACAGTGCAAAAGTTATGAAGGACAATTAGAACAAAATAAAATAAGAATATATACAGTACACAACTGTACAGAATAGAATAAAAATAGAATACTATATACAGTAGAATAAAATAGAATAAAATATACAATAGGATAAAAATAGAATACAAATGCTATATACAACAGAGTGAAAAATACAACGGTGCCAGAAAGATTATTGCACATTTGTGTTATTGCACATTTGTGGATGTGTGTGTATGATCAGTTAAAGTCTTTGTTGTGGAGTCTGACAGCAGTGGGGAGGAAAGACCTGCGAAATCTCTCCGTCCCACACCGTGGGTGCCGCAGTCTCCCACTGAAGGAGCTGCTCAGTGCTGTCACAGTCTCATGCATGGGGTGGGAGATGGGGTGGGACACGCTAATAAATACATTACATGCTTAGCTACATTCTCCAAATCACTTTTCCAGCTACTTTCTGGATAAATCACTCATTTCCAAAGTCTGACACAGCATACTGCATCAAAAACTGCTGCTTTATATCCTCACCTATCGACCCTAACATTAGAAGACAAACACCATGTATTGTTTTGTGGCAAATTTCTTCTTAAAGCAATTTTTGTAAGTCAACAGAGGACTTTTTTTCCCCACTATGTTGAAGTAATTTCTTGTAAACACACATTTCTCTTGTGTTCTTAACAGTTCTTCCACCCTCTTTTTTGGTATATTAGACAAAAAAAAGGGGTCGGTTTAGTGTGCTCTGTTTCACTCCCCGTTGAAGGTATGGGTTGGAGTTTGTTCAAAAAACAGCCATGCCACTATACTTGAAGCATTTTCATTTTCATTAGGAAACACAGTGCTGTTTTCATATTTTAGTCTACTAAAGTATGACTTTGTTAGTTTCTCCAGCCACATTGTTCATCAGCTGAACTGCATAGGTGGCTTCTGATCAGTAGGAGCTTCCAAGAGTTGGCTTTCATTGGTACAGCTTGAAGTAATTTCTTGTAAACACACATTTCTCTTGTGTTCTTAACAGTTCTTCCACCCTCTTTTTTGGTATATTAGACAAAAAAAAAGGGGTCGGTTTAGGCACAAGCTGTAGGCCGGTTAGCTCAGCTGGTCAGAGCGTGGTGCTAATAACGCCAAAGTCATGGGTTCAATCCCCATACTGGCCATTCCAGCAGCCATCCAAGGTGCTGTCTCATGGTAGACTGTGGTTTTTGTTTTGTGGGATCCAAGATAAAAACCTCTGCCAACTTCCACGTGGCAGATCGGGCCACGTAAGCTTTATGACCTCCATTGGCAGATGATACTCTGGCTCAGTGGGTGGATCCACTGTGCATGTGGCAGGTAGGACTACGTTTTTAAGAGCGTGATACATGGGAGAAATGCTGTGGCATGCACTTATTTCAAGCAACAATCAATTATTTCAAGCAACAATCAAGCAATATCCACCAGCCACGTGACCAACCCAACACCAGCAGTTGGCTCAAACAGACTCCAACGAACGTTCGTGAAAAGTGGGAACTTCTGCCAGACCACGTGGCCTAACGGACAAGGCGTCTGACTTCGGATCAGAAGATTGAGGGTTCGAGTCCCTTCGTGGTTGGTTGTGCGTCCTTGGGGAGCAGGCATGCGTTCCCAGTTTGTTCACAGCAGGCCGACCTCGGATCCTTTATGTCATCCAAAATTGCTACGCTGTTGTCAATTTCATGTCCTTCAACTCTACGAGTTCTCAAACGAGGCTCGAATGGCCAGGTTGGGGACTGAAGCCATGAACTTGGCTCGAGCCAGGCTCGAGTCATCTTGGCTTAGAAGCAACCGTAGAAAGTCAATAACATGCCATGACCTCAAGCGACACGGGTGAAAAAATCACAACTTGGAAGCATGCTGTTGGCGGAACTCCACCTGGAAAAGATCCAGTGTGCTCTGTTTCACTCCCCGTTGAAGGTATGTGTTGGAGTTTGTTCAAAAAACAGCCATGCCACTATACTTGAAGCATTTTCATTTTCATTAGGAAGCACAGTGCTGTTTTCATATTTTAGTCTACTAAAGTATGACTTTGTTAGTTTCTCCAGCCACATTGTTCATCAGCTGAACTGCATAGGTGGCTTCTGATCAGTAGGAGCTTCCAAGAGTTGGCTTTCATTGGTACAGCTTGAAGTAATTTCTTGTAAACACACATTTCTCTTGTGTTCTTAACTGTTCTTCCACCCTCTATTTTGGTATATTAGACAAAAAAAAAGGGGTCGGTTCACACACATGCTGTAGGCCGGTTAGCTCAGCTGGTCAAAGCGTGGTGCTAATAACGCCAAGGTCATGGGTTCAATCCCCATACTGGCCATTCCAGCAGCCATCCAAGGTGCTGTCTCATGATAGACTGTGGATTTGTTTTGGTGGGATCCAAGAAAAAACCTCTGCTAAGTTCCAGGTGAGTGATGTACGCAACTACAAATGACAGCAAACCACAAAATTCACTGACACATGACACGCTAATAAATACATTACATGCTTAGCTACATTCTCCAAATCACTTTTCCAGCTACTTTCTGGATAAATCACTCATTTCCAAAGTCTGACACAGCATACTGCATCAAAAACTGCTGCTTTATATCCTCACCTATCGACCCTAACATTAGAAGACAAACACCATGTATTGTTTTGTGGCAAATTTCTTCTTAAAGCATTTTTTGTAAGTCAACAGAGGACTTTTTTTTCCCACTATGTTGAAGTAATTTCTTGTAAACACACATTTCTCTTGTGTTCTTAACAGTTCTTCCACCCTCTTTTTTGGTATATTAGACAAAAAAAAGGGGTCGGTTTAGGCACAAGTTGTAGGCCGGTTAGCTCAGCTGGTCAGAGCGTGGTGCTAATAACGCCAAGGTCATGGGTTCAATCCCCATACTGGCCATTCCAGCAGCCATCCAAGGTGCTGTCTCATGATAGACTGTGGATTTGTTTTGGTGGGATCCAAGAAAAAACCTCTGCCAAGTTCCAGGTGAGTGATGTACGCATCTACAAATGACAGCAAACCACAAAATTCACTGACACATGACAGATAAGATAAGATAAGATGACCTTTATTAGTCCCACACGTGGGAAATTAGTTTTGTCACAGCAGGAAGTGGACAGTGCAAAAGTTATGAAGGACAATTAGAACAAAATAAAATAAGAATATATACAGTACACAACTGTACAGAATAGAATAAAAATAGAATACTATATACAGTAGAATAAAATAGAATAAAATATACAATAGGATAAAAATAGAATACAAATGCTATATACAACAGAGTGAAAAATACAACGGTGCCAGAAAGATTATTGCACATTTGTGTTATTGCACATTTGTGGATGTGTGTGTATGATCAGTTAAAGTCTTTGTTGTGGAGTCTGACAGCAGTGGGGAGGAAAGACCTGCGAAATCTCTCCGTCCCACACCGTGGGTGCCGCAGTCTCCCACTGAAGGAGCTGCTCAGTGCTGTCACAGTCTCATGCATGGGGTGGGAGATGGGGTGGGACACGCTAATAAATACATTACATGCTTAGCTACATTCTCCAAATCACTTTTCCAGCTACTTTCTGGATAAATCACTCATTTCCAAAGTCTGACACAGCATACTGCATCAAAAACTGCTGCTTTATATCCTCACCTATCGACCCTAACATTAGAAGACAAACACCATGTATTGTTTTGTGGCAAATTTCTTCTTAAAGCAATTTTTGTAAGTCAACAGAGGACTTTTTTTCCCCACTATGTTGAAGTAATTTCTTGTAAACACACATTTCTCTTGTGTTCTTAACAGTTCTTCCACCCTCTTTTTTGGTATATTAGACAAAAAAAAGGGGTCGGTTTAGTGTGCTCTGTTTCACTCCCCGTTGAAGGTATGGGTTGGAGTTTGTTCAAAAAACAGCCATGCCACTATACTTGAAGCATTTTCATTTTCATTAGGAAACACAGTGCTGTTTTCATATTTTAGTCTACTAAAGTATGACTTTGTTAGTTTCTCCAGCCACATTGTTCATCAGCTGAACTGCATAGGTGGCTTCTGATCAGTAGGAGCTTCCAAGAGTTGGCTTTCATTGGTACAGCTTGAAGTAATTTCTTGTAAACACACATTTCTCTTGTGTTCTTAACAGTTCTTCCACCCTCTATTTTGGTATATTAGACAAAAAAAAAGGGGTCGGTTTAGGCACAAGTTGTAGGCCGGTTAGCTCAGCTGGTCAGAGCGTGGTGCTAATAATGACAAAGTCATGGGTTCAATCCCCATACTGGCCATTCCAGCAGCCATCCAAGGTGCTGTCTCATGGTAGACTGTGGTTTTTGTTTTGTGGGATCCAAGATAAAAACCTCTGCCAACTTCCACGTGGCAGATCGGGCCACGTAAGCTTTATGACCTCCATTGGCAGATGATACTCTGGCTCAGTGGGTGGATCCACTGTGCATGTGGCAGGTAGGACTACGTTTTTAAGAGCGTGATACATGGGAGAAATGCTGTGGCATGCACTTATTTCAAGCAACAATCAATTATTTCAAGCAACAATCAAGCAATATCCACCAGCCACGTGACCAACCCAACACCAGCAGTTGGCTCAAACAGACTCCAACGAACGTTCGTGAAAAGTGGGAACTTCTGCCAGACCACGTGGCCTAACGGACAAGGCGTCTGACTTCGGATCAGAAGATTGAGGGTTCGAGTCCCTTCGTGGTTGGTTGTGCGTCCTTGGGGAGCAGGCATGCGTTCCCAGTTTGTTCACAGCAGGCCGACCTCGGATCCTTTATGTCATCCAAAATTGCTACGCTGTTGTCAATTTCATGTCCTTCAACTCTACGAGTTCTCAAACGAGGCTCGAATGGCCAGGTTGGGGACTGAAGCCATGAACTTGGCTCGAGCCAGGCTCGAGTCATCTTGGCTTAGAAGCAACCGTAGAAAGTCAATAACATGCCATGACCTCAAGCGACACGGGTGAAAAAATCACAACTTGGAAGCATGCTGTTGGCGGAACTCCACCTGGAAAAGATCCAGTGTGCTCTGTTTCACTCCCCGTTGAAGGTATGTGTTGGAGTTTGTTCAAAAAACAGCCATGCCACTATACTTGAAGCATTTTCATTTTCATTAGGAAGCACAGTGCTGTTTTCATATTTTAGTCTACTAAAGTATGACTTTGTTAGTTTCTCCAGCCACATTGTTCATCAGCTGAACTGCATAGGTGGCTTCTGATCAGTAGGAGCTTCCAAGAGTTGGCTTTCATTGGTACAGCTTGAAGTAATTTCTTGTAAACACACATTTCTCTTGTGTTCTTAACTGTTCTTCCACCCTCTATTTTGGTATATTAGACAAAAAAAAAGGGGTCGGTTCACACACATGCTGTAGGCCGGTTAGCTCAGCTGGTCAAAGCGTGGTGCTAATAACGCCAAGGTCATGGGTTCAATCCCCATACTGGCCATTCCAGCAGCCATCCAAGGTGCTGTCTCATGATAGACTGTGGATTTGTTTTGGTGGGATCCAAGAAAAAACCTCTGCTAAGTTCCAGGTGAGTGATGTACGCAACTACAAATGACAGCAAACCACAAAATTCACTGACACATGACACGCTAATAAATACATTACATGCTTAGCTACATTCTCCAAATCACTTTTCCAGCTACTTTCTGGATAAATCACTCATTTCCAAAGTCTGACACAGCATACTGCATCAAAAACTGCTGCTTTATATCCTCACCTATCGACCCTAACATTAGAAGACAAACACCATGTATTGTTTTGTGGCAAATTTCTTCTTAAAGCATTTTTTGTAAGTCAACAGAGGACTTTTTTTTCCCACTATGTTGAAGTAATTTCTTGTAAACACACATTTCTCTTGTGTTCTTAACAGTTCTTCCACCCTCTTTTTTGGTATATTAGACAAAAAAAAGGGGTCGGTTTAGGCACAAGTTGTAGGCCGGTTAGCTCAGCTGGTCAGAGCGTGGTGCTAATAACGCCAAGGTCATGGGTTCAATCCCCATACTGGCCATTCCAGCAGCCATCCAAGGTGCTGTCTCATGATAGACTGTGGATTTGTTTTGGTGGGATCCAAGAAAAAACCTCTGCCAAGTTCCAGGTGAGTGATGTACGCAACTACAAATGACAGCAAACCACAAAATTCACTGACACATGACAGATAAGATAAGATAAGATGACCTTTATTAGTCCCACACGTGGGAAATTAGTTTTGTCACAGCAGGAAGTGGACAGTGCAAAAGTTATGAAGGACAATTAGAACAAAATAAAATAAGAATATATACAGTACACAACTGTACAGAATAGAATAAAAATAGAATACTATATACAGTAGAATAAAATAGAATAAAATATACAATAGGATAAAAATAGAATACAAATGCTATATACAACAGAGTGAAAAATACAACGGTGCCAGAAAGATTATTGCACATTTGTGTTATTGCACATTTGTGGATGTGTGTGTATGATCAGTTAAAGTCTTTGTTGTGGAGTCTGACAGCAGTGGGGAGGAAAGACCTGCGAAATCTCTCCGTCCCACACCGTGGGTGCCGCAGTCTCCCACTGAAGGAGCTGCTCAGTGCTGTCACAGTCTCATGCATGGGGTGGGAGATGGGGTGGGACACGCTAATAAATACATTACATGCTTAGCTACATTCTCCAAATCACTTTTCCAGCTACTTTCTGGATAAATCACTCATTTCCAAAGTCTGACACAGCATACTGCATCAAAAACTGCTGCTTTATATCCTCACCTATCGACCCTAACATTAGAAGACAAACACCATGTATTGTTTTGTGGCAAATTTCTTCTTAAAGCATTTTTTGTAAGTCAACAGAGGACTTTTTTTTCCCACTATGTTGAAGTAATTTCTTGTAAACACACATTTCTCTTGTGTTCTTAACAGTTCTTCCACCCTCTTTTTTGGTATATTAGACAAAAAAAAGGGGTCGGTTTAGTGTGCTCTGTTTCACTCCCCGTTGAAGGTATGGGTTGGAGTTTGTTCAAAAAACAGCCATGCCACTATACTTGAAGCATTTTCATTTTCATTAGGAAACACAGTGCTGTTTTCATATTTTAGTCTACTAAAGTATGACTTTGTTAGTTTCTCCAGCCACATTGTTCATCAGCTGAACTGCATAGGTGGCTTCTGATCAGTAGGAGCTTCCAAGAGTTGGCTTTCATTGGTACAGCTTGAAGTAATTTCTTGTAAACACACATTTCTCTTGTGTTCTTAACAGTTCTTCCACCCTCTTTTTTGGTATATTAGACAAAAAAAAAGGGGTCGGTTTAGGCATAAGTTGTAGGCCGGTTAGCTCAGCTGGTCAGAGCGTGGTGCTAATAACGCCAAAGTCATGGGTTCAATCCCCATACTGGCCATTCCAGCAGCCATCCAAGGTGCTGTCTCATGGTAGACTGTGGTTTTTGTTTTGTGGGATCCAAGATAAAAACCTCTGCCAACTTCCACGTGGCAGATCGGGTCACGTAAGCTTTATGACCTCCATTGGCAGATGATACTCTGGCTCAGTGGGTGGATCCACTGTGCATGTGGCAGGTAGGACTACGTTTTTAAGAGCGTGATACATGGGAGAAATGCTGTGGCATGCACTTATTTCAAGCAACAATCAATTATTTCAAGCAACAATCAAGCAATATCCACCAGCCACGTGACCAACCCAACACCAGCAGTTGGCTCAAACAGACTCCAACGAACGTTCGTGAAAAGTGGGAACTTCTGCCAGACCACGTGGCCTAACGGACAAGGCGTCTGACTTCGGATCAGAAGATTGAGGGTTCGAGTCCCTTCGTGGTTGGTTGTGCGTCCTTGGGGAGCAGGCATGCGTTCCCAGTTTGTTCACAGCAGGCCGACCTCGGATCCTTTATGTCATCCAAAATTGCTACGCTGTTGTCAATTTCATGTCCTTCAACTCTACGAGTTCTCAAACGAGGCTCGAATGGCCAGGTTGGGGACTGAAGCCATGAACTTGGCTCGAGTCATCTTGGCTTAGAAGCAACCGTAGAAAGTCAATAACATGCCATGACCTCAAGCGACACGGGTGAAAAAATCACAACTTGGAAGCATGCTGTTGGCGGAACTCCACCTGGAAAAGATCCAGTGTGCTCTGTTTCACTCCCCGTTGAAGGTATGTGTTGGAGTTTGTTCAAAAAACAGCCATGCCACTATACTTGAAGCATTTTCATTTTCATTAGGAAGCACAGTGCTGTTTTCATATTTTAGTCTACTAAAGTATGACTTTGTTAGTTTCTCCAGCCACATTGTTCATCAGCTGAACTGCATAGGTGGCTTCTGATCAGTAGGAGCTTCCAAGAGTTGGCTTTCATTGGTACAGCTTGAAGTAATTTCTTGTAAACACACATTTCTCTTGTGTTCTTAACTGTTCTTCCACCCTCTATTTTGGTATATTAGACAAAAAAAAAGGGGTCGGTTCACACACATGCTGTAGGCCGGTTAGCTCAGCTGGTCAAAGCGTGGTGCTAATAACGCCAAGGTCATGGGTTCAATCCCCATACTGGCCATTCCAGCAGCCATCCAAGGTGCTGTCTCATGATAGACTGTGGATTTGTTTTGGTGGGATCCAAGAAAAAACCTCTGCTAAGTTCCAGGTGAGTGATGTACGCAACTACAAATGACAGCAAACCACAAAATTCACTGACACATGACACGCTAATAAATACATTACATGCTTAGCTACATTCTCCAAATCACTTTTCCAGCTACTTTCTGGATAAATCACTCATTTCCAAAGTCTGACACAGCATACTGCATCAAAAACTGCTGCTTTATATCCTCACCTATCGACCCTAACATTAGAAGACAAACACCATGTATTGTTTTGTGGCAAATTTCTTCTTAAAGCAATTTTTGTAAGTCAACAGAGGACTTTTTTTCCCCACTATGTTGAAGTAATTTCTTGTAAACACACATTTCTCTTGTGTTCTTAACAGTTCTTCCACCCTCTTTTTTGGTATATTAGACAAAAAAAAGGGGTCGGTTTAGTGTGCTCTGTTTCACTCCCCGTTGAAGGTATGGGTTGGAGTTTGTTCAAAAAACAGCCATGCCACTATACTTGAAGCATTTTCATTTTCATTAGGAAACACAGTGCTGTTTTCATATTTTAGTCTACTAAAGTATGACTTTGTTAGTTTCTCCAGCCACATTGTTCATCAGCTGAACTGCATAGGTGGCTTCTGATCAGTAGGAGCTTCCAAGAGTTGGCTTTCATTGGTACAGCTTGAAGTAATTTCTTGTAAACACACATTTCTCTTGTGTTCTTAACAGTTCTTCCACCCTCTTTTTTGGTATATTAGACAAAAAAAAAGGGGTCGGTTTAGGCACAAGTTGTAGGCCGGTTAGCTCAGCTGGTCAGAGCGTGGTGCTAATAACGCCAAAGTCATGGGTTCAATCCCCATACTGGCCATTCCAGCAGCCATCCAAGGTGCTGTCTCATGGTAGACTGTGGTTTTTGTTTTGTGGGATCCAAGATAAAAACCTCTGCCAACTTCCATGTGGCAGATCGGGCCACGTAAGCTTTATGACCTCCATTGGCAGATGATACTCTGGCTCAGTGGGTGGATCCACTGTGCATGTGGCAGGTAGCACTACGTTTTTAAGAGCGTGATACATGGGAGAAATGCTGTGGCATGCACTTATTTCAAGCAACAATCAATTATTTCAAGCAACAATCAAGCAATATCCACCAGCCACGTGACCAACCCAACACCAGCAGTTGGCTCAAACAGACTCCAACGAACGTTCGTGAAAAGTGGGAACTTCTGCCAGACCACGTGGCCTAACGGACAAGGCGTCTGACTTCGGATCAGAAGATTGAGGGTTCGAGTCCCTTCGTGGTTTGTTGTGCGTCCTTGGGGAGCAGGCATGCGTTCCCAGTTTGTTCACAGCAGGCCGACCTCGGATCCTTTATGTCATCCAAAATTGCTACGCTGTTGTCAATTTCATGTCCTTCAACTCTACGAGTTCTCAAACGAGGCTCGAATGGCCAGGTTGGGGACTGAAGCCATGAACTTGGCTCGAGCCAGGCTCGAGTCATCTTGGCTTAGAAGCAACCGTAGAAAGTCAATAACATGCCATGACCTCAAGCGACACGGGTGAAAAAATCACAACTTGGAAGCATGCTGTTGGCGGAACTCCACCTGGAAAAGATCCAGTGTGCTCTGTTTCACTCCCCGTTGAAGGTATGTGTTGGAGTTTGTTCAAAAAACAGCCATGCCACTATACTTGAAGCATTTTCATTTTCATTAGGAAGCACAGTGCTGTTTTCATATTTTAGTCTACTAAAGTATGACTTTGTTAGTTTCTCCAGCCACATTGTTCATCAGCTGAACTGCATAGGTGGCTTCTGATCAGTAGGAGCTTCCAAGAGTTGGCTTTCATTGGTACAGCTTGAAGTAATTTCTTGTAAACACACATTTCTCTTGTGTTCTTAACTGTTCTTCCACCCTCTATTTTGGTATATTAGACAAAAAAAAAGGGGTCGGTTCACACACATGCTGTAGGCCGGTTAGCTCAGCTGGTCAGAGCGTGGTGCTAATAACGCCAAAGTCATGGGTTCAATCCCCATACTGGCCATTCCAGCAGCCATCCAAGGTGCTGTCTCATGATAGACTGTGGATTTGTTTTGGTGGGATCCAAGAAAAAACCTCTGCCAAGTTCCAGGTGAGTGATGTACGCAACTACAAATGACAGCAAACCACAAAATTCACTGACACATGACACGCTAATAAATACATTACATGCTTAGCTACATTCTCCAAATCACTTTTCCAGCTACTTTCTGGATAAATCACTCATTTCCAAAGTCTGACACAGCATACTGCATCAAAAACTGCTGCTTTATATCCTCACCTATCGACCCTAACATTAGAAGACAAACACCATGTATTGTTTTGTGGCAAATTTCTTCTTAAAGCATTTTTTGTAAGTCAACAGAGGACTTTTTTTTCCCACTATGTTGAAGTAATTTCTTGTAAACACACATTTCTCTTGTGTTCTTAACAGTTCTTCCACCCTCTTTTTTGGTATATTAGACAAAAAAAAGGGGTCGGTTTAGTGTGCTCTGTTTCACTCCCCGTTGAAGGTATGGGTTGGAGTTTGTTCAAAAAACAGCCATGCCACTATACTTGAAGCATTTTCATTTTCATTAGGAAGCACAGTGCTGTTTTCATATTTTAGTCTACTAAAGTATGACTTTGTTAGTATCTCCAGCCACATTGTTCATCAGCTGAACTGCATAGGTGGCTTCTGATCAGTAAGAGCTTCCAAGAGTTGGCTTTCATTGGTACAGCTTGAAGTAATTTCTTGTAAACACACATTTCTCTTGTGTTCTTAACAGTTCTTCCACCCTCTTTTTTGGTATATTAGACAAAAAAAAGGGGTCGGTTTAGGCACAAGTTGTAGGCCGGTTAGCTCAGCTGGTCAGAGCGTGGTGCTAATAACGCCAAAGTCATGGGTTCAATCCCCATACTAGCCATTCCAGCAGCCATCCAAGGTGCTGTCTCATGGTAGACTGTGGTTTTAGTTTGGTGTGATCCAAGAAAAAAACCTCTGCCAACTTCCAGGTGACAGATCGGGCCACGTAAGCTTTATGACCTCCATTGGCAGATGATACTCTGGCTCAGTGGGTGGATCCACTGTGCATGTGGCAGGTAGGACTACGTTTTTAAGAGCGTGATACATGGGAGAAATGCTGTGGCATGCACTTATTTCAAGCAACAATCAATTATTTCAAGCAACAATCAAGCAATATCCACCAGCCACGTGACCAACCCAACACCAGCAGTTGGCTCAAACAGACTCCAACGAACGTTCGTGAAAAGTGGGAACTTCTGCCAGACCACGTGGCCTAACGGACAAGGCGTCTGACTTCGGATCAGAAGATTGAGGGTTCGAGTCCCTTCGTGGTTGGTTGTGCGTCCTTGGGGAGCAGGCATGCGTTCCCAGTTTGTTCACAGCAGACCGACCTCGGATCCTTTATGTCATCCAAAATTGCTACGCTGTTGTCAATTTCATGTCCTTCAGCTCTACGAGTTCTCAAAGGAAGCTCGAATGGCCAGGTTGGGGACTGAAGCCATGAACTTGGCTCGAGCCATCTTGGCTTAGAAGCAACCGTAGAAAGTCAATAACATGCCATGACCTCAAGCGACACGGGTGAAAAAAATCACAACTTGGAAGCATGCTGTTGGCGGAACTCCACCTGGAAAAGATCCAGTGTGCTCTGTTTCACTCCCCGTTGAAGGTATGTGTTGGAGTTTGTTCAAAAAACAGCCATGCCACTATACTTGAAGCACTTTCATTTTCATTAGGAAGCACAGTGCTGTTTTCATATTTTAGTCTACTAAAGTATGACTTTGTTAGTTTCTCCAGCCACATTGTTCATCAGCTGAACTGCATAGGTGGCTTCTGATCAGTAGGAGCTTCCAAGAGTTGGCTTTCATTGGTACAGCTTGAAGTAATTTCTTGTAAACACACATTTCTCTTGTGTTCTTAACTGTTCTTCCACCCTCTATTTTGGTATATTAGACAAAAAAAAAGGGGTCGGTTCACACACATGCTGTAGGCCGGTTAGCTCAGCTGGTCAGAGCGTGGTGCTAATAATGTCAAGGTCATGGGATCAATCCCCATACTGGCCATTCCAGCAGCCATCCAAGGTGCTGTCTCATGATAGACTGTGGATTTGTTTTGGTGGGATCCAAGAAAAAACCTCTGCCAAGTTCCAGGTGAGTGATGTACGCAACTACAAATGACAGCAAACCACAAAATTCACTGACACATGACAGATAAGATAAGATAAGATGACCTTTATTAGTCCCACACGTGGGAAATTTGTTTTGTCACAGCAGGAAGTGGACAGTGCAAAAGTTATGAAGGACAATTAGAACAAAATAAAATAAGAATAAATACAGTACACAACTGTACAGAATAGAATAAAAATAGAATACTATATACAGTAGAATAAAATAGAATAAAATATACAATAGGATAAAAATAGAATACAAATGCTATATACAACAGAGTGAAAAATACAACGGTGCCAGAAAGATTATTGCACATTTGTGTTATTGCACATTTGTGGATGTGTGTGTATGATCAGTTAAAGTCTTTGTTGTGGAGTCTGACAGCAGTGGGGAGGAAAGACCTGCGAAATCTCTCCGTCCCACACCGTGGGTGCCGCAGTCTCCCACTGAAGGAGCTGCTCAGTGCTGTCACAGTCTCATGCATGGGGTGGGAGATGGGGTGGGACACGCTAGCTACATTCTCCAAATCACTTTTCCAGCTACTTTCTGGATAAATCACTCATTTCCAAAGTCTGACACAGCATACTGCATCAAAAACTGCTGCTTTATATCCTCACCTATCGACCCTAACATTAGAAGACAAACACCATGTATTGTTTTGTGGCAAATTTCTTCTTAAAGCATTTTTTGTAAGTCAACAGAGGACTTTTTTTTCCCACTATGTTGAAGTAATTTCTTGTAAACACACATTTCTCTTGTGTTCTTAACAGTTCTTCCACCCTCTTTTTTGGTATATTAGACAAAAAAAAGGGGTCGGTTTAGTGTGCTCTGTTTCACTCCCCGTTGAAGGTATGGGTTGGAGTTTGTTCAAAAAACAGCCATGCCACTATACTTGAAGCATTTTCATTTTCATTAGGAAACACAGTGCTGTTTTCATATTTTAGTCTACTAAAGTATGACTTTGTTAGTTTCTCCAGCCACATTGTTCATCAGCTGAACTGCATAGGTGGCTTCTGATCAGTAGGAGCTTCCAAGAGTTGGCTTTCATTGGTACAGCTTGAAGTAATTTCTTGTAAACACACATTTCTCTTGTGTTCTTAACAGTTCTTCCACCCTCTTTTTTGGTATATTAGACAAAAAAAAAGGGGTCGGTTTAGGTACAAGTTGTAGGCCGGTTAGCTCAGCTGGTCAGAGCGTGGTGCTAATAACGCCAAAGTCATGGGTTCAATCCCCATACTGGCCATTCCAGCAACCATCCAAGGTGCTGTCTCATGGTAGACTGTGGTTTTTGTTTTGTGGGATCCAAGATAAAAACCTCTGCCAACTTCCACGTGGCAGATCGGGCCACGTAAGCTTTATGACCTCCATTGGCAGATGATACTCTGGCTCAGTGGGTGGATCCACTGTGCATGTGGCAGGTAGGACTACGTTTTTAAGAGCGTGATACATGGGAGAAATGCTGTGGCATGCACTTATTTCAAGCAACAATCAATTATTTCAAGCAACAATCAAGCAATATCCACCAGCCACGTGACCAACCCAACACCAGCAGTTGGCTCAAACAGACTCCAACGAACGTTCGTGAAAAGTGGGAACTTCTGCCAGACCACGTGGCCTAACGAACAAGGCGTCTGACTTCGGATCAGAAGATTGAGGGTTCGAGTCCCTTCGTGGTTTGTTGTGCGTCCTTGGGGAGCAGGCATGCGTTCCCAGTTTGTTCACAGCAGGCCGACCTCGGATCCTTTATGTCATCCAAAATTGCTACGCTGTTGTCAATTTCATGTCCTTCAACTCTACGAGTTCTCAAACGAGGCTCGAATGGCCAGGTTGGGGACTGAAGCCATGAACTTGGCTCGAGCCAGGCTCGAGTCATCTTGGCTTAGAAGCAACCGTAGAAAGTCAATAACATGCCATGACCTCAAGCGACACGGGTGAAAAAAATCACAACTTGGAAGCATGCTGTTGGCGGAACTCCACCTGGAAAAGATCCAGTGTGCTCTGTTTCACTCCCCGTTGGAGTTTGTTCAAAAAACAGCCATGCCACTATACTTGAAGCATTTTCATTTTCATTAGGAAGCACAGTGCTGTTTTCATATTTTAGTCTACTAAAGTATGACTTTGTTAGTTTCTCCAGCCACATTGTTCATCAGCTGAACTGCATAGGTGGCTTCTGATCAGTAGGAGCTTCCAAGAGTTGGCTTTCATTGGTACAGCTTGAAGTAATTTCTTGTAAACACACATTTCTCTTGTGTTCTTAACAGTTCTTCCACCCTCTATTTTGGTATATTAGACAAAAAAAAAGGGGTCGGTTCACACACATGCTGTAGGCCGGTTAGCTCAGCTGGTCAGAGCGTGGTGCTAATAACGCCAAGGTCATGGGTTCAATCCCCATACTGGCCATTCCAGCAGCCATCCAAGGTGCTGTCTCATGATAGACTGTGGATTTGTTTTGGTGGGATCCAAGAAAAAACCTCTGCCAAGTTCCAGGTGAGTGATGTACGCAACTACAAATGACAGCAAACCACAAAATTCACTGACACATGACAGATAAGATAAGATAAGATGACCTTTATTAGTCCCACACGTGGGAAATTTGTTTTGTCACAGCAGGAAGTGGACAGTGCAAAAGTTATGAAGGACAATTAGAACAAAATAAAATAAGAATAAATACAGTACACAACTGTACAGAATAGAATAAAAGTAGAATACTATATACAGTAGAATAAAATAGAATAAAATATACAATAGGATAAAAATAGAATACAAATGCTATATACAACAGAGTGAAAAATACAACGGTGCCAGAAAGATTATTGCACATTTGTGTTATTGCACATTTGTGGATGTGTGTGTATGATCAGTTAAAGTCTTTGTTGTGGAGTCTGACAGCAGTGGGGAGGAAAGACCTGCGAAATCTCTCCGTCCCACACCGTGGGTGCCGCAGTCTCCCACTGAAGGAGCTGCTCAGTGCTGTCACAGTCTCATGCATGGGGTGGGAGATGGGGTGGGACACGCTAATAAATACATTACATGCTTAGCTACATTCTCCAAATCACTTTTCCAGCTACTTTCTGGATAAATCACTCATTTCCAAAGTCTGACACAGCATACTGCATCAAAAACTGCTGCTTTATATCCTCACCTATCGACCCTAACATTAGAAGACAAACACCATGTATTGTTTTGTGGCAAATTTCTTCTTAAAGCATTTTTTGTAAGTCAACAGAGGACTTTTTTTTCCCACTATGTTGAAGTAATTTCTTGTAAACACACATTTCTCTTGTGTTCTTAACAGTTCTTCCACCCTCTTTTTTGGTATATTAGACAAAAAAAAGGGGTCGGTTTAGTGTGCTCTGTTTCACTCCCCGTTGAAGGTATGGGTTGGAGTTTGTTCAAAAAACAGCCATGCCACTATACTTGAAGCATTTTCATTTTCATTAGGAAACACAGTGCTGTTTTCATATTTTAGTCTACTAAAGTATGACTTTGTTAGTTTCTCCAGCCACATTGTTCATCAGCTGAACTGCATAGGTGGCTTCTGATCAGTAGGAGCTTCCAAGAGTTGGCTTTCATTGGTACAGCTTGAAGTAATTTCTTGTAAACACACATTTCTCTTGTGTTCTTAACAGTTCTTCCACCCTCTTTTTTGGTATATTAGACAAAAAAAAAGGGGTCGGTTTAGGCACAAGTTGTAGGCCGGTTAGCTCAGCTGGTCAGAGCGTGGTGCTAATAATGACAAAGTCATGGGTTCAATCCCCATACTGGCCATTCCAGCAGCCATCCAAGGTGCTGTCTCATGGTAGGCTGTGGTTTTTGTTTTGTGGGATCCAAGATAAAAACCTCTGCCAACTTCCACGTGGCAGATCGGGCCACGTAAGCTTTATGACCTCCATTGGCAGATGATACTCTGGCTCAGTGGGTGGATCCACTGTGCATGTGGCAGGTAGGACTACGTTTTTAAGAGCGTGATACATGGGAGAAATGCTGTGGCATGCACTTATTTCAAGCAACAATCAATTATTTCAAGCAACAATCAAGCAATATCCACCAGCCACGTGACCAACCCAACACCAGCAGTTGGCTCAAACAGACTCCAACGAACGTTCGTGAAAAGTGGGGACTTCTGCCAGACCACGTGGCCTAACGGACAAGGCGTCTGACTTCGGATCAGAAGATTGAGGGTTCGAGTCCCTTCGTGGTTGGTTGTGCGCCCTTGGGGAGCAGGCATGCGTTCCCAGTTTGTTCACAGCAGGCCAACCTCGGATCCTTTATGTCATCCAAAATTGCTACGCTGTTGTCAATTTCATGTCCTTCAACTCTACGAGTTCTCAAACGAGTCTCGAATGGCCAGGTTGGGGACTGAAGCCATGAACTTGGCTCGAGTCATGTTGGCTTAGAAGCAACCGTAGAAAGTCAATAACATGCCATGACCTCAAGCGACACGGGTGAAAAAATCACAACTTGGAAGCATGCTGTTGGCGGAACTCCACCTGGAAAAGATCCAGTGTGCTCTGTTTCACTCCCCGTTGGAGTTTGTTCAAAAAACAGCCATGCCACTATACTTGAAGCATTTTCATTTTCATTAGGAAGCACAGTGCTGTTTTCATATTTTAGTCTACTAAAGTATGACTTTGTTAGTTTCTCCAGCCACATTGTTCATCAGCTGAACTGCATAGGTGGCTTCTGATCAGTAGGAGCTTCCAAGAGTTGGCTTTCATTGGTACAGCTTGAAGTAATTTCTTGTAAACACACATTTCTCTTGTGTTCTTAACAGTTCTTCCACCCTCTATTTTGGTATATTAGACAAAAAAAAAGGGGTCGGTTCACACACATGCTGTAGGCCGGTTAGCTCAGCTGGTCAGAGCGTGGTGCTAATAACGCCAAGGTCATGGGTTCAATCCCCATACTGGCCATTCCAGCAGCCATCCAAGGTGCTGTCTCATGATAGACTGTGGATTTGTTTTGGTGGGATCCAAGAAAAAACCTCTGCCAAGTTCCAGGTGAGTGATGTACGCAACTACAAATGACAGCAAACCACAAAATTCACTGACACATGACAGATAAGATAAGATAAGATGACCTTTATTAGTCCCACACGTGGGAAATTTGTTTTGTCACAGCAGGAAGTGGACAGTGCAAAAGTTATGAAGGACAATTAGAACAAAATAAAATAAGAATAAATACAGTACACAACTGTACAGAATAGAATAAAAGTAGAATACTATATACAGTAGAATAAAATAGAATAAAATATACAATAGGATAAAAATAGAATACAAATGCTATATACAACAGAGTGAAAAATACAACGGTGCCAGAAAGATTATTGCACATTTGTGTTATTGCACATTTGTGGATGTGTGTGTATGATCAGTTAAAGTCTTTGTTGTGGAGTCTGACAGCAGTGGGGAGGAAAGACCTGCGAAATCTCTCCGTCCCACACCGTGGGTGCCGCAGTCTCCCACTGAAGGAGCTGCTCAGTGCTGTCACAGTCTCATGCATGGGGTGGGAGATGGGGTGGGACACGCTAATAAATACATTACATGCTTAGCTACATTCTCCAAATCACTTTTCCAGCTACTTTCTGGATAAATCACTCATTTCCAAAGTCTGACACAGCATACTGCATCAAAAACTGCTGCTTTATATCCTCACCTATGGACCCTAACATTAGAAGACAAACACCATGTATTGTTTTGTGGCAAATTTCTTCTTAAAGCATTTTTTGTAAGTCAACAGAGGACTTTTTTTTCCCACTATGTTGAAGTAATTTCTTGTAAACACACATTTCTCTTGTGTTCTTAACAGTTCTTCCACCCTCTTTTTTGGTATATTAGACAAAAAAAAGGGGTCGGTTTAGTGTGCTCTGTTTCACTCCCCGTTGAAGGTATGGGTTGGAGTTTGTTCAAAAAACAGCCATGCCACTATACTTGAAGCATTTTCATTTTCATTGGGAAACACAGTGCTGTTTTCATATTTTAGTCTACTAAAGTATGACTTTGTTAGTTTCTCCAGCCACATTGTTCATCAGCTGAACTGCATAGGTGGCTTCTGATCAGTAGGAGCTTCCAAGAGTTGGCTTTCATTGGTACAGCTTGAAGTAATTTCTTGTAAACACACATTTCTCTTGTGTTCTTAACAGTTCTTCCACCCTCTTTTTTGGTATATTAGACAAAAAAAAGGGGTCGGTTTAGGCACAAGTTGTAGGCCGGTTAGCTCAGCTGGTCAGAGCGTGGTGCTAATAATGTCAAGGTCATGGGTTCAATCCCCATACTGGCCATTCCAGCAGCCATCCAAGGTGCTGTCTCATGGTAGGCTGTGGTTTTTGTTTTGTGGGATCCAAGATAAAAACCTCTGCCAACTTCCACGTGGCAGATCGGGCCACGTAAGCTTTATGACCTCCATTGGCAGATGATACTCTGGCTCAGTGGGTGGATCCACTGTGCATGTGGCAGGTAGGACTACGTTTTTAAGAGCGTGATACATGGGAGAAATGCTGTGGCATGCACTTATTTCAAGCAACAATCAATTATTTCAAGCAACAATCAAGCAATATCCACCAGCCACGTGACCAACCCAACACCAGCAGTTGGCTCAAACAGACTCCAACGAACGTTCGTGAAAAGTGGGGACTTCTGCCAGACCACGTGGCCTAACGGACAAGGCGTCTGACTTCGGATCAGAAGATTGAGGGTTCGAGTCCCTTCGTGGTTGGTTGTGCGCCCTTGGGGAGCAGGCATGCGTTCCCAGTTTGTTCACAGCAGGCCGACCTCGGATCCTTTATGTCATCCAAAATTGCTACGCTGTTGTCAATTTCATGTCCTTCAACTCTACGAGTTCTCAAACGAGGCTCGAATGGCCAGGTTGGGGACTGAAGCCATGAACTTGGCTCGAGTCATGTTGGCTTAGAAGCAACCGTAGAAAGTCAATAACATGCCATGACCTCAAGCGACACGGGTGAAAAAATCACAACTTGGAAGCATGCTGTTGGCGGAACTCCACCTGGAAAAGATCCAGTGTGCTCTGTTTCACTCCCCGTTGGAGTTTGTTCAAAAAACAGCCATGCCACTATACTTGAAGCATTTTCATTTTCATTAGGAAGCACAGTGCTGTTTTCATATTTTAGTCTACTAAAGTATGACTTTGTTAGTTTCTCCAGCCACATTGTTCATCAGCTGAACTGCATAGGTGGCTTCTGATCAGTAGGAGCTTCCAAGAGTTGGCTTTCATTGGTACAGCTTGAAGTAATTTCTTGTAAACACACATTTCTCTTGTGTTCTTAACAGTTCTTCCACCCTCTATTTTGGTATATTAGACAAAAAAAAAGGGGTCGGTTCACACACATGCTGTAGGCCGGTTAGCTCAGCTGGTCAGAGCGTGGTGCTAATAACGCCAAGGTCATGGGTTCAATCCCCATACTGGCCATTCCAGCAGCCATCCAAGGTGCTGTCTCATGATAGACTGTGGATTTGTTTTGGTGGGATCCAAGAAAAAACCTCTGCCAAGTTCCAGGTGAGTGATGTACGCAACTACAAATGACAGCAAACCACAAAATTCACTGACACATGACAGATAAGATAAGATAAGATGACCTTTATTAGTCCCACACGTGGGAAATTTGTTTTGTCACAGCAGGAAGTGGACAGTGCAAAAGTTATGAAGGACAATTAGAACAAAATAAAATAAGAATAAATACAGTACACAACTGTACAGAATAGAATAAAAGTAGAATACTATATACAGTAGAATAAAATAGAATAAAATATACAATAGGATAAAAATAGAATACAAATGCTATATACAACAGAGTGAAAAATACAACGGTGCCAGAAAGATTATTGCACATTTGTGTTATTGCACATTTGTGGATGTGTGTGTATGATCAGTTAAAGTCTTTGTTGTGGAGTCTGACAGCAGTGGGGAGGAAAGACCTGCGAAATCTCTCCGTCCCACACCGTGGGTGCCGCAGTCTCCCACTGAAGGAGCTGCTCAGTGCTGTCACAGTCTCATGCATGGGGTGGGAGATGGGGTGGGACACGCTAATAAATACATTACATGCTTAGCTACATTCTCCAAATCACTTTTCCAGCTACTTTCTGGATAAATCACTCATTTCCAAAGTCTGACACAGCATACTGCATCAAAAACTGCTGCTTTATATCCTCACCTATGGACCCTAACATTAGAAGACAAACACCATGTATTGTTTTGTGGCAAATTTCTTCTTAAAGCATTTTTTGTAAGTCAACAGAGGACTTTTTTTTCCCACTATGTTGAAGTAATTTCTTGTAAACACACATTTCTCTTGTGTTCTTAACAGTTCTTCCACCCTCTTTTTTGGTATATTAGACAAAAAAAAGGGGTCGGTTTAGTGTGCTCTGTTTCACTCCCCGTTGAAGGTATGGGTTGGAGTTTGTTCAAAAAACAGCCATGCCACTATACTTGAAGCATTTTCATTTTCATTGGGAAACACAGTGCTGTTTTCATATTTTAGTCTACTAAAGTATGACTTTGTTAGTTTCTCCAGCCACATTGTTCATCAGCTGAACTGCATAGGTGGCTTCTGATCAGTAGGAGCTTCCAAGAGTTGGCTTTCATTGGTACAGCTTGAAGTAATTTCTTGTAAACACACATTTCTCTTGTGTTCTTAACAGTTCTTCCACCCTCTTTTTTGGTATATTAGACAAAAAAAAAGGGGTCGGTTTAAGCACAAGTCGTAGGCAGGTTAGCTCAGCTGGTCAGAGCGTGGTGCTAATAACGCCAAAGTCATGGGTTCAATCCCCATACTGGCCATTCCAGCAGCCATCCAAGGTGCTGTCTCATGGTAGACTGTGGTTTTTGTTTTGTGGGATCCAAGATAAAAACCTCTGCCAACTTCCACGTGGCAGATCGGGCCACGTAAGCTTTATGACCTCCATTGGCAGATGATACTCTGGCTCAGTGGGTGGATCCACTGTGCATGTGGCAGGTAGGACTACGTTTTTAAGAGCGTGATACATGGGAGAAATGCTGTGGCATGCACTTATTTCAAGCAACAATCAATTATTTCAAGCAACAATCAAGCAATATCCACCAGCCACGTGACCAACCCAACACCAGCAGTTGGCTCAAACAGACTCCAACGAACGTTCGTGAAAAGTGGGAACTTCTGCCAGACCACGTGGCCTAACGGACAAGGCGTCTGACTTCGGATCAGAAGATTGAGGGTTCGAGTCCCTTCGTGGTTGGTTGTGCGTCCTTGGGGAGCAGGCATGCGTTCCCAGTTTGTTCACAGCAGGCCGACCTCGGATCCTTTATGTCATCCAAAATTGCTACGCTGTTGTCAATTTCATGTCCTTCAACTCTACGAGTTCTCAAACGAGGCTCGAATGGCCAGGTTGGGGACTGAAGCCATGAACTTGGCTCGAGCCAGGCTCGAGTCATCTTGGCTTAGAAGCAACCGTAGAAAGTCAATAACATGCCATGACCTCAAGCGACACGGGTGAAAAAAATCACAACTTGGAAGCATGCTGTTGGCGGAACTCCACCTGGAAAAGATCCAGTGTGCTCTGTTTCACTCCCCGTTGAAGGTATGTGTTGGAGTTTGTTCAAAAAACAGCCATGCCACTATACTTGAAGCATTTTCATTTTCATTAGGAAGCACAGTGCTGTTTTCATATTTTAGTCTACTAAAGTATGACTTTGTTAGTTTCTCCAGCCACATTGTTCATCAGCTGAACTGCATAGGTGGCTTCTGATCAGTAGGAGCTTCCAAGAGTTGGCTTTCATTGGTACAGCTTGAAGTAATTTCTTGTAAACACACATTTCTCTTGTGTTCTTAACAGTTCTTCCACCCTCTATTTTGGTATATTAGACAAAAAAAAAGGGGTCGGTTCACACACATGCTGTAGGCCGGTTAGCTCAGCTGGTCAGAGCGTGGTGCTAATAACGCCAAGGTCATGGGTTCAATCCCCATACTGGCCATTCCAGCAGCCATCCAAGGTGCTGTCTCATGATAGACTGTGGATTTGTTTTGGTGGGATCCAAGAAAAAACCTCTGCCAAGTTCCAGGTGAGTGATGTACGCAACTACAAATGACAGCAAACCACAAAATTCACTGACACATGACAGATAAGATAAGATAAGATAAGATGACCTTTATTAGTCCCACACGTGGGAAATTAGTTTTGTCACAGCAGGAAGTGGACAGTGCAAAAGTTATGAAGGACAATTAGAACAAAATAAAATAAGAATAAATACAGTACACAACTGTACAGAATAGAATAAAAATAGAATACTATATACAGTAGAATAAAATAGAATAAAATATACAATAGGATAAAAATAGAATACAAATGCTATATACAACAGAGTGAAAAATACAACGGTGCCAGAAAGATTATTGCACATTTGTGTTATTGCACATTTGTGGATGTGTGTGTATGATCAGTTAAAGTCTTTGTTGTGGAGTCTGACAGCAGTGGGGAGGAAAGACCTGCGAAATCTCTCCGTCCCACACCGTGGGTGCCGCAGTCTCCCACTGAAGGAGCTGCTCAGTGCTGTCACAGTCTCATGCATGGGGTGGGAGATGGGGTGGGACACGCTAATAAATACATTACATGCTTAGCTACATTCTCCAAATCACTTTTCCAGCTACTTTCTGGATAAATCACTCATTTCCAAAGTCTGACACAGCATACTGCATCAAAAACTGCTGCTTTATATCCTCACCTATCGACCCTAACATTAGAAGACAAACACCATGTATTGTTTTGTGGCAAATTTCTTCTTAAAGCATTTTTTGTAAGTCAACAGAGGACTTTTTTTTCCCACTATGTTGAAGTAATTTCTTGTAAACACACATTTCTCTTGTGTTCTTAACAGTTCTTCCACCCTCTTTTTTGGTATATTAGACAAAAAAAAAGGGGTCGGGTTAGGCACAAGTTGTAGGCCGGTTAGCTCAGCTGGTCAGAGCGTGGTGCTAATAACGCCAAAGTCATGGGTTCAATCCCCATACTGGCCATTCCAGCAGCCATCCAAGGTGCTGTCTCATGGTAGACTGTGGTTTTTGTTTTGTGGGATCCAAGATAAAAACCTCTGCCAACTTCCACGTGGCAGATCGGGCCACGTAAGCTTTATGACCTCCATTGGCAGATGATACTCTGGCTCAGTGGGTGGATCCACTGTGCATGTGGCAGGTAGGACTACGTTTTTAAGAGCGTGATACATGGGAGAAATGCTATGGCATGCACTTATTTCAAGCAACAATCAATTATTTCAAGCAACAATCAAGCAATATCCACCAGCCACGTGACCAACCCAACACCAGCAGTTGGCTCAAACAGACTCCAACGAACGTTCGTGAAAAGTGGGAACTTCTGCCAGACCACGTGGCCTAACGGACAAGGCGTCTGACTTCGGATCAGAAGATTGAGGGTTCGAGTCCCTTCGTGGTTGGTTGTGCGTCCTTGGGGAGCAGGCATGCGTTCCCAGTTTGTTCACAGCAGGCCGACCTCGGATCCTTTATGTCATCCAAAATTGCTACGCTGTTGTCAATTTCATGTCCTTCAACTCTACGAGTTCTCAAACGAGGCTCGAATGGCCAGGTTGGGGACTGAAGCCATGAACTTGGCTCGAGCCAGGCTCGAGTCATCTTGGCTTAGAAGCAACCGTAGAAAGTCAATAACATGCCATGACCTCAAGCGACACGGGTGAAAAAATCACAACTTGGAAGCATGCTGTTGGCGGAACTCCACCTGGAAAAGATCCAGTGTGCTCTGTTTCACTCCCCGTTGAAGGTATGTGTTGGAGTTTGTTCAAAAAACAGCCATGCCACTATACTTGAAGCATTTTCATTTTCATTAGGAAGCACAGTGCTGTTTTCATATTTTAGTCTACTAAAGTATGACTTTGTTAGTTTCTCCAGCCACATTGTTCATCAGCTGAACTGCATAGGTGGCTTCTGATCAGTAGGAGCTTCCAAGAGTTGGCTTTCATTGGTACAGCTTGAAGTAATTTCTTGTAAACACACATTTCTCTTGTGTTCTTAACAGTTCTTCCACCCTCTATTTTGGTATATTAGACAAAAAAAAAGGGGTCGGTTCACAGACATGCTGTAGGCCGGTTAGCTCAGCTGGTCAGAGCGTGGTGCTAATAACGCCAAGGTCATGGGTTCAATCCCCATACTGGCCATTCCAGCAGCCATCCAAGGTGCTGTCTCATGATAGACTGTGGATTTGTTTTGGTGGGATCCAAGAAAAAACCTCTGCCAAGTTCCAGGTGAGTGATGTACGCAACTACAAATGACAGCAAACCACAAAATTCACTGACACATGACAGATAAGATAAGATAAGATGACCTTTATTAGTCCCACACGTGGGAAATTTGTTTTGTCACAGCAGGAAGTGGACAGTGCAAAAGTTATGAAGGACAATTAGAACAAAATAAAATAAGAATAAATACAGTACACAACTGTACAGAATAGAATAAAAGTAGAATACTATATACAGTAGAATAAAATAGAATAAAATATACAATAGGATAAAAATAGAATACAAATGCTATATACAACAGAGTGAAAAATACAACGGTGCCAGAAAGATTATTGCACATTTGTGTTATTGCACATTTGTGGATGTGTGTGTATGATCAGTTAAAGTCTTTGTTGTGGAGTCTGACAGCAGTGGGGAGGAAAGACCTGCGAAATCTCTCCGTCCCACACCGTGGGTGCCGCAGTCTCCCACTGAAGGAGCTGCTCAGTGCTGTCACAGTCTCATGCATGGGGTGGGAGATGGGGTGGGACACGCTAATAAATACATTACATGCTTAGCTACATTCTCCAAATCACTTTTCCAGCTACTTTCTGGATAAATCACTCATTTCCAAAGTCTGACACAGCATACTGCATCAAAAACTGCTGCTTTATATCCTCACCTATCGACCCTAACATTAGAAGACAAACACCATGTATTGTTTTGTGGCAAATTTCTTCTTAAAGCATTTTTTGTAAGTCAACAGAGGACTTTTTTTTCCCACTATGTTGAAGTAATTTCTTGTAAACACACATTTCTCTTGTGTTCTTAACAGTTCTTCCACCCTCTTTTTTGGTATATTAGACAAAAAAAAGGGGTCGGTTTAGTGTGCTCTGTTTCACTCCCCGTTGAAGGTATGGGTTGGAGTTTGTTCAAAAAACAGCCATGCCACTATACTTGAAGCATTTTCATTTTCATTAGGAAACACAGTGCTGTTTTCATATTTTAGTCTACTAAAGTATGACTTTGTTAGTTTCTCCAGCCACATTGTTCATCAGCTGAACTGCATAGGTGGCTTCTGATCAGTAGGAGCTTCCAAGAGTTGGCTTTCATTGGTACAGCTTGAAGTAATTTCTTGTAAACACACATTTCTCTTGTGTTCTTAACAGTTCTTCCACCCTCTTTTTTGGTATATTAGACAAAAAAAAAGGGGTCGGTTTAGGCACAAGTTGTAGGCCGGTTAGCTCAGCTGGTCAGAGCGTGGTGCTAATAACGCCAAAGTCATGGGTTCAATCCCCATACTGGCCATTCCAGCAGCCATCCAAGGTGCTGTCTCATGGTAGACTGTGGTTTTTGTTTTGTGGGATCCAAGATAAAAACCTCTGCCAACTTCCACGTGGCAGATCGGGCCACGTAAGCTTTATGACCTCCATTGGCAGATGATACTCTGGCTCAGTGGGTGGATCCACTGTGCATGTGGCAGGTAGGACTACGTTTTTAAGAGCGTGATACATGGGAGAAATGCTGTGGCATGCACTTATTTCAAGCAACAATCAATTATTTCAAGCAACAATCAAGCAATATCCACCAGCCACGTGACCAACCCAACACCAGCAGTTGGCTCAAACAGACTCCAACGAACGTTCGTGAAAAGTGGGAACTTCTGCCAGACCACGTGGCCTAACGGACAAGGCGTCTGACTTCGGATCAGAAGATTGAGGGTTCGAGTCCCTTCGTGGTTGGTTGTGCGTCCTTGGGGAGCAGGCATGCGTTCCCAGTTTGTTCACAGCAGGCCGACCTCGGATCCTTTATGTCATCCAAAATTGCTACGCTGTTGTCAATTTCATGTCCTTCAACTCTACGAGTTCTCAAACGAGGCTCGAATGGCCAGGTTGGGGACTGAAGCCATGAACTTGGCTCGAGCCAGGCTCGAGTCATCTTGGCTTAGAAGCAACCGTAGAAAGTCAATAACATGCCATGACCTCAAGCGACACGGGTGAAAAAAATCACAACTTGGAAGCATGCTGTTGGCGGAACTCCACCTGGAAAAGATCCAGTGTGCTCTGTTTCACTCCCCGTTGAAGGTATGTGTTGGAGTTTGTTCAAAAAACAGCCATGCCACTATACTTGAAGCATTTTCATTTTCATTAGGAAGCACAGTGCTGTTTTCATATTTTAGTCTACTAAAGTATGACTTTGTTAGTTTCTCCAGCCACATTGTTCATCAGCTGAACTGCATAGGTGGCTTCTGATCAGTAGGAGCTTCCAAGAGTTGGCTTTCATTGGTACAGCTTGAAGTAATTTCTTGTAAACACACATTTCTCTTGTGTTCTTAACAGTTCTTCCACCCTCTATTTTGGTATATTAGACAAAAAAAAAGGGGTCGGTTCACACACATGCTGTAGGCCGGTTAGCTCAGCTGGTCAGAGCGTGGTGCTAATAACGCCAAGGTCATGGGTTCAATCCCCATACTGGCCATTCCAGCAGCCATCCAAGGTGCTGTCTCATGATAGACTGTGGATTTGTTTTGGTGGGATCCAAGAAAAAACCTCTGCCAAGTTCCAGGTGAGTGATGTACGCAACTACAAATGACAGCAAACCACAAAATTCACTGACACATGACAGATAAGATAAGATAAGATAAGATGACCTTTATTAGTCCCACACGTGGGAAATTAGTTTTGTCACAGCAGGAAGTGGACAGTGCAAAAGTTATGAAGGACAATTAGAACAAAATAAAATAAGAATATATACAGTACACAACTGTACAGAATAGAATAAAAATAGAATACTATATACAGTAGAATAAAATAGAATAAAATATACAATAGGATAAAAATAGAATACAAATGCTATATACAACAGAGTGAAAAATACAACGGTGCCAGAAAGATTATTGCACATTTGTGTTATTGCACATTTGTGGATGTGTGTGTATGATCAGTTAAAGTCTTTGTTGTGGAGTCTGACAGCAGTGGGGAGGAAAGACCTGCGAAATCTCTCCGTCCCACACCGTGGGTGCCGCAGTCTCCCACTGAAGGAGCTGCTCAGTGCTGTCACAGTCTCATGCATGGGGTGGGAGATGGGGTCGGACACACTAATAAATACATTACATGCTTAGCTACATTCTCCAAATCACTTTTCCAGCTACTTTCTGGATAAATCACTCATTTCCAAAGTCTGACACAGCATACTGCATCAAAAACTGCTGCTTTATATCCTCACCTATCGACCCTAACATTAGAAGACAAACACCATGTATTGTTTTGTGGCAAATTTCTTCTTAAAGCATTTTTTGTAAGTCAACAGAGGACTTTTTTTTCCCACTATGTTGAAGTAATTTCTTGTAAACACACATTTCTCTTGTGTTCTTAACAGTTCTTCCACCCTCTTTTTTGGTATATTAGACAAAAAAAAGGGGTCGGTTTAGTGTGCTCTGTTTCACTCCCCGTTGAAGGTATGGGTTGGAGTTTGTTCAAAAAACAGCCATGCCACTATACTTGAAGCATTTTCATTTTCATTAGGAAACACAGTGCTGTTTTCATATTTTAGTCTACTAAAGTATGACTTTGTTAGTTTCTCCAGCCACATTGTTCATCAGCTGAACTGCATAGGTGGCTTCTGATCAGTAGGAGCTTCCAAGAGTTGGCTTTCATTGGTACAGCTTGAAGTAATTTCTTGTAAACACACATTTCTCTTGTGTTCTTAACAGTTCTTCCACCCTCTTTTTTGGTATATTAGACAAAAAAAAGGGGTCGGTTTAGGCACAAGTTGTAGGCCGGTTAGCTCAGCTGGTCAGAGCGTGGTGCTAATAACGCCAAAGTCATGGGTTCAATCCCCATACTGGCCATTCCAGCAGCCATCCAAGGTGCTGTCTCATGGTAGACGGTGGTTTTTGTTTTGTGGGATCCAAGATAAAAACCTCTGCCAACTTCCACGTGGCAGATCGGGCCACGTAAGCTTTATGACCTCCATTGGCAGATGATACTCTGGCTCAGTGGGTGGATCCACTGTGCATGTGGCAGGTAGGACTACGTTTTTAAGAGCGTGATACATGGGAGAAATGCTGTGGCATGCACTTATTTCAAGCAACAATCAATTATTTCAAGCAACAATCAAGCAATATCCACCAGCCACGTGACCAACCCAACACCAGCAGTTGGCTCAAACAGACTCCAACGAACGTTCGTGAAAAGTGGGAACTTCTGCCAGACCACGTGGCCTAACGGACAAGGCGTCTGACTTCGGATCAGAAGATTGAGGGTTCGAGTCCCTTCGTGGTTTGTTGTGCGTCCTTGGGGAGCACTCATGCGTTCCCAGTTTGTTCACAGCAGGCCGACCTCGGATCCTTTATGTCATCCAAAATTGCTACGCTGTTGTCAATTTCATGTCCTTCAACTCTACGAGTTCTCAAACGAGGCTCGAATGGCCAGGTTGGGGACTGAAGCCATGAACTTGGCTCGAGCCAGGCTCGAGTCATCTTGGCTTAGAAGCAACCGTAGAAAGTCAATAACATGCCATGACCTCAAGCGACACAGGTGAAAAAATCACAACTTGGAAGCATGCTGTTGGCGGAACTCCACCTGGAAAAGATCCAGTGTGCTCTGTTTCACTCCCCGTTGAAGGTATGTGTTGGAGTTTGTTCAAAAAACAGCCATGCCACTATACTTGAAGCATTTTCATTTTCATTAGGAAGCACAGTGCTGTTTTCATATTTTAGTCTACTAAAGTATGACTTTGTTAGTTTCTCCAGCCACATTGTTCATCAGCTGAACTGCATAGGTGGCTTCTGATCAGTAGGAGCTTCCAAGAGTTGGCTTTCATTGGTACAGCTTGAAGTAATTTCTTGTAAACACACATTTCTCTTGTGTTCTTAACAGTTCTTCCACCCTCTATTTTGGTATATTAGACAAAAAAAAAGGGGTCGGTTCACACACATACTGTAGGCCGGTTAGCTCAGCTGGTCAGAGCGTGGTGCTAATAACGCCAAGGTCATGGGTTCAATCCCCATACTGGCCATTCCAGCAGCCATCCAAGGTGCTGTCTCATGATAGACTGTGGACTTGTTTTGGTGGGATCCAAGAAAAAACCTCTGCCAAGTTCCAGGTGAGTGATGTACGCAACTACAAATGACAGCAAACCACAAAATTCACTGACACATGACAGATAAGATAAGATAAGATAAGATGACCTTTATTAGTCCCACACGTGGGAAATTTGTTTTGTCACAGCAGGAAGTGGACAGTGCAAAAGTTATGAAGGACAATTAGAACAAAATAAAATAAGAATAAATACAGTACACAACTGTACAGAATAGAATAAAAATAGAATACTATATACAGTAGAATAAAATAGAATAAAATATACAATAGGATAAAAATAGAATACAAATGCTATATACAACAGAGTGAAAAATACAACGGTGCCAGAAAGATTATTGCACATTTGTGTTATTGCACATTTGTGGATGTGTGTGTATGATCAGTTAAAGTCTTTGTTGTGGAGTCTGACAGCAGTGGGGAGGAAAGACCTGCGAAATCTCTCCGTCCCACACCGTGGGTGCCGCAGTCTCCCACTGAAGGAGCTGCTCAGTGCTGTCACAGTCTCATGCATGGGGTGGGAGATGGGGTGGGACACGCTAATAAATACATTACATGCTTAGCTACATTCTCCAAATCACTTTTCCAGCTACTTTCTGGATAAATCACTCATTTCCAAAGTCTGACACAGCATACTGCATCAAAAACTGCTGCTTTATATCCTCACCTATCGACCCTAACATTAGAAGACAAACACCATGTATTGTTTTGTGGCAAATTTCTTCTTAAAGCATTTTTTGTAAGTCAACAGAGGACTTTTTTTTCCCACTATGTTGAAGTAATTTCTTGTAAACACACATTTCTCTTGTGTTCTTAACAGTTCTTCCACCCTCTTTTTTGGTATATTAGACAAAAAAAAAGGGGTCGGGTTAGGCACAAGTTGTAGGCCGGTTAGCTCAGCTGGTCAGAGCGTGGTGCTAATAACGCCAAAGTCATGGGTTCAATCCCCATACTGGCCATTCCAGCAGCCATCCAAGGTGCTGTCTCATGGTAGACTGTGGTTTTTGTTTTGTGGGATCCAAGATAAAAACCTCTGCCAACTTCCACGTGGCAGATCGGGCCACGTAAGCTTTATGACCTCCATTGGCAGATGATACTCTGGCTCAGTGGGTGGATCCACTGTGCATGTGGCAGGTAGGACTACGTTTTTAAGAGCGTGATACATGGGAGAAATGCTATGGCATGCACTTATTTCAAGCAACAATCAATTATTTCAAGCAACAATCAAGCAATATCCACCAGCCACGTGACCAACCCAACACCAGCAGTTGGCTCAAACAGACTCCAACGAATGTTCGTGAAAAGTGGGAACTTCTGCCAGACCACGTGGCCTAACGGACAAGGCGTCTGACTTAGGATCAGAAGATTGAGGGTTCGAGTCCCTTCGTGGTTGGTTGTGCGCCCTTGGGGAGCAGGCATGCGTTCCCAGTTTGTTCACAGCAGGCCGACCTCGGATCCTTTATGTCATCCAAAATTGCTACGCTGTTGTCAATTTCATGTCCTTCAACTCTACGAGTTCTCAAACGAGTCTCGAATGGCCAGGTTGGGGACTGAAGCCATGAACTTGGCTCGAGCCAGGCTCGAGTCATCTTGGCTTAGAAGCAACCGTAGAAAGTCAATAACATGCCATGACCTCAAGCGACACGGGTGAAAAAATCACAACTTGGAAGCATGCTGTTGGCGGAACTCCACCTGGAAAAGATCCAGTGTGCTCTGTTTCACTCCCCGTTGAAGGTATGTGTTGGAGTTTGTTCAAAAAACAGCCATGCCACTATACTTGAAGCATTTTCATTTTCATTAGGAAGCACAGTGCTGTTTTCATATTTTAGTCTACTAAAGTATGACTTTGTTAGTTTCTCCAGCCACATTGTTCATCAGCTGAACTGCATAGGTGGCTTCTGATCAGTAGGAGCTTCCAAGAGTTGGCTTTCATTGGTACAGCTTGAAGTAATTTCTTGTAAACACACATTTCTCTTGTGTTCTTAACAGTTCTTCCACCCTCTATTTTGGTATATTAGACAAAAAAAAGGGGTCGGTTCACACACATGCTGTAGGCCGGTTAGCTCAGCTGGTCAGAGCGTGGTGCTAATAACGCCAAGGTCATGGGTTCAATCCCCATACTGGCCATTCCAGCAGCCATCCAAGGTGCTGTCTCATGATAAACTGTGGATTTGTTTTGGTGGGATCCAAGAAAAAACCTCTGCCAAGTTCCAGGTGAGTGATGTACGCAACTACAAATGACAGCAAACCACAAAATTCACTGACACATGACACGCTAATAAATACATTACATGCTTAGCTACATTCTCCAAATCACTTTTCCAGCTACTTTCTGGATAAATCACTCATTTCCAAAGTCTGACACAGCATACTGCATCAAAAACTGCTGCTTTATATCCTCACCTATCGACCCTAACATTAGAAGACAAACACCATGTATTGTTTTGTGGCAAATTTCTTCTTAAAGCATTTTTTGTAAGTCAACAGAGGACTTTTTTTTCCCACTATGTTGAAGTAATTTCTTGTAAACACACATTTCTCTTGTGTTCTTAACAGTTCTTCCACCCTCTTTTTTGGTATATTAGACAAAAAAAAGGGGTCGGTTTAGTGTGCTCTGTTTCACTCCCCGTTGAAGGTATGGGTTGGAGTTTGTTCAAAAAACAGCCATGCCACTATACTTGAAGCATTTTCATTTTCATTAGGAAACACAGTGCTGTTTTCATATTTTAGTCTACTAAAGTATGACTTTGTTAGTTTCTCCAGCCACATTGTTCATCAGCTGAACTGCATAGGTGGCTTCTGATCAGTAGGAGCTTCCAAGAGTTGGCTTTCATTGGTACAGCTTGAAGTAATTTCTTGTAAACACACATTTCTCTTGTGTTCTTAACAGTTCTTCCACCCTCTTTTTTGGTATATTAGACAAAAAAAAGGGGTCGGTTTAGGCACAAGTTGTAGGCCGGTTAGCTCAGCTGGTCAGAGCGTGGTGCTAATAACGCCAAAGTCATGGGTTCAATCCCCATACTGGCCATTCCAGCAGCCATCCAAGGTGCTGTCTCATGGTAGACGGTGGTTTTTGTTTTGTGGGATCCAAGATAAAAACCTCTGCCAACTTCCACGTGGCAGATCGGGCCACGTAAGCTTTATGACCTCCATTGGCAGATGATACTCTGGCTCAGTGGGTGGATCCACTGTGCATGTGGCAGGTAGGACTACGTTTTTAAGAGCGTGATACATGGGAGAAATGCTGTGGCATGCACTTATTTCAAGCAACAATCAATTATTTCAAGCAACAATCAAGCAATATCCACCAGCCACGTGACCAACCCAACACCAGCAGTTGGCTCAAACAGACTCCAACGAACGTTCGTGAAAAGTGGGAACTTCTGCCAGACCACGTGGCCTAACGGACAAGGCGTCTGACTTCGGATCAGAAGATTGAGGGTTCGAGTCCCTTCGTGGTTTGTTGTGCGTCCTTGGGGAGCACTCATGCGTTCCCAGTTTGTTCACAGCAGGCCGACCTCGGATCCTTTATGTCATCCAAAATTGCTACGCTGTTGTCAATTTCATGTCCTTCAACTCTACGAGTTCTCAAACGAGGCTCGAATGGCCAGGTTGGGGACTGAAGCCATGAACTTGGCTCGAGCCAGGCTCGAGTCATCTTGGCTTAGAAGCAACCGTAGAAAGTCAATAACATGCCATGACCTCAAGCGACACAGGTGAAAAAATCACAACTTGGAAGCATGCTGTTGGCGGAACTCCACCTGGAAAAGATCCAGTGTGCTCTGTTTCACTCCCCGTTGAAGGTATGTGTTGGAGTTTGTTCAAAAAACAGCCATGCCACTATACTTGAAGCATTTTCATTTTCATTAGGAAGCACAGTGCTGTTTTCATATTTTAGTCTACTAAAGTATGACTTTGTTAGTTTCTCCAGCCACATTGTTCATCAGCTGAACTGCATAGGTGGCTTCTGATCAGTAGGAGCTTCCAAGAGTTGGCTTTCATTGGTACAGCTTGAAGTAATTTCTTGTAAACACACATTTCTCTTGTGTTCTTAACAGTTCTTCCACCCTCTATTTTGGTATATTAGACAAAAAAAAAGGGGTCGGTTCACACACATACTGTAGGCCGGTTAGCTCAGCTGGTCAGAGCGTGGTGCTAATAACGCCAAGGTCATGGGTTCAATCCCCATACTGGCCATTCCAGCAGCCATCCAAGGTGCTGTCTCATGATAGACTGTGGATTTGTTTTGGTGGGATCCAAGAAAAAACCTCTGCCAAGTTCCAGGTGAGTGATGTACGCAACTACAAATGACAGCAAACCACAAAATTCACTGACACATGACAGATAAGATAAGATAAGATAAGATGACCTTTATTAGTCCCACACGTGGGAAATTTGTTTTGTCACAGCAGGAAGTGGACAGTGCAAAAGTTATGAAGGACAATTAGAACAAAATAAAATAAGAATAAATACAGTACACAACTGTACAGAATAGAATAAAAATAGAATACTATATACAGTAGAATAAAATAGAATAAAATATACAATAGGATAAAAATAGAATACAAATGCTATATACAACAGAGTGAAAAATACAACGGTGCCAGAAAGATTATTGCACATTTGTGTTATTGCACATTTGTGGATGTGTGTGTATGATCAGTTAAAGTCTTTGTTGTGGAGTCTGACAGCAGTGGGGAGGAAAGACCTGCGAAATCTCTCCGTCCCACACCGTGGGTGCCGCAGTCTCCCACTGAAGGAGCTGCTCAGTGCTGTCACAGTCTCATGCATGGGGTGGGAGATGGGGTGGGACACGCTAATAAATACATTACATGCTTAGCTACATTCTCCAAATCACTTTTCCAGCTACTTTCTGGATAAATCACTCATTTCCAAAGTCTGACACAGCATACTGCATCAAAAACTGCTGCTTTATATCCTCACCTATCGACCCTAACATTAGAAGACAAACACCATGTATTGTTTTGTGGCAAATTTCTTCTTAAAGCATTTTTTGTAAGTCAACAGAGGACTTTTTTTTCCCACTATGTTGAAGTAATTTCTTGTAAACACACATTTCTCTTGTGTTCTTAACAGTTCTTCCACCCTCTTTTTTGGTATATTAGACAAAAAAAAAAGGGGTCGGTTTAGGCACAAGTTGTATGCCGGTTAGCTCAGGTGGTCAGAGCGTGGTGTTAATAACATCAACGTCATGGGTTCAATCCCCATACTGACCGTTCCACACATTTTTTTTCCTTTTTTAATCAAAATCTTTGTAGTTACTATTTTAAATATATTTTACTAATTGTCCAATATATTACTTCATCATATATTGTAAATTTCTTTTTTTCCATCACACCTTACAGTGTATATATACATTGCACACATATGAACACTGCAAGGTCAAAATTCTGTTTTATGCTATATTAATACATCTTTCTTTGTTTTAGTTACCTGGGGCTTTGGCTTCTCCTTCCATGTTGGCAAAAGGTCTGTCTAAGGGTTGAGGGATCTGAAGTGCTGCTGACAGCTTCAGTGGACTGAACCACATGCTTTATTGCCTGGGTGGTGTTTGAAGTTTTTTTTTTCATTGTTCTGTGTTAGTTGTATATGTGGCAGCCATTTTGTCTTTCCCTTGTGTGTGTATGGTTTAGCTCAACCAGTTTTTAAGTTCCATGTTTCATCTTGTCTTTTGTTTGTTTTAGTCTTTGTTAGTCATTATTTTGAGTTTAGTTTATTGAGTTGACCTATTTTATTGGCCTGCTTTGGATTTCTTCATTATTTTTCATATTTTGGGGTAATAAACACCCACTTTTTTAAAAAATTAAACATCCGTGTCCTCTGTGTTTTATTCCTTGGTTCCTGACCCAATCTGTGACATGTCTGTTTGTATAGAAGAGGTATGTGTTCAATTTCTAAGGCCTGAAGTGCAGCTGGGCTTACAAGTCTAACCTATCTTGCAAACATCTTTCTATTCTATCAGTGTATAAAACATTACAAGTAGGTTTTACAACGAACAACATGATCAACATAACACTCTTTTGTAAAGTTAAATTAACCAATATCTTGGTCTGTACCACACTGAACCATGATCACAATGACTGTACTTGTAGGATTATCTAGGATGTTTTGGGGGATCTAGTTGAAGATGGCCACATCGTTTGAAAGTCTTGCAAGCAGAGGGTCTTAAAAATATTGATTGTAACTTAAATATAAAGTAAACAGGAATATAATCTGCACATGCCTGCTGCAGTATGACATCAGCTTGAGGTATAAATTGAACATTAACGCTATCATTCCACAGTGCGGCACTGCAACACTGTAAGGAAGAGGACTCCCTTACTACATTTATTTATATTATATTATCTGTATAGCACTTTAGAGCACACCTTTCACTTTATTAAAAGCACCTTTTCAAGCACTTTATTTAGCATTGCACTTTAAGCATGGATTTGCACAGTAAAACATTTGCACACAAGAAGTTTAATTATTTATTGAATATTTATTGGGAATTTTAAAATCAGTTGGTAGCCTTGTTTCAGATCCTGCACAGCTGCTCCTCATCAAGGAATGTGGTGGTTGTCTGTCAGGAGAGAAGAATGGTGATTGAGATTGTGATTAAGGTTTACCAGTAAGGAAAACTAATGCAAATGTGTGTGTGAAATCTAGGAATAAAAGTGGTGCAAATAAGTGTGTGTAAGATAATGATTACTCACCTTTCTTGCCTGTGTCCTCTTCAAGGTGTTTGGGCAAATGTTTCCCTGGGGGTCCAGACACCATTTAAAGGTTCCGGGAGAGACCATTGGTAAAGAGAGTGTGGTGAATCTTTTTGTGCTTGGGTTTCTGGGTTTTTATAATATTAGGTTTGGTGTAAGTGTGAACTATTTATTAACATGAAAATGTGAAATGTATTTATTTATTCTAATTGATATATTATATACTGTGGTGGAAGGTTGGTATTTAAGAATTTACCTGAGAGTGGAATAATGGTTTAGTCTGTGACAGCTGAACATATTTAAGGCTGCCGGTTGTCATTAGAGGGAGGTTGTGCTGTGAAGAAGCTCGACAAGTGAATTGTTGTAAGGAGAGCTGTATGGCAAATAAATACTTTTGTTCCACTGCACTTGCCTTAGTCCATCTCACTGTGTTTCCAGCCGCTAAGGGCCGCCCTGTTACAAACACAAAACAGCACAGTTGTTCTTCACAGTGATGAAGTTTGTGGTTTTAGCAACTAGTAATTTACAAATAATCTAGTCATTCTGGCTTCAGAATATCTAAAAGAATAAATGGTTTGACATAAAGCTCAGGTGGAGCAGGTGTGTGAGTGTAGAGCAGAAGGAGTGGAGGAGTCTCAGTGTGCCTGGAAATACTATGTACGATAGAGCAGCAGCAGAGCAGTCCAGATATGTCAGTCACAGAACTCTAGTGATAGTGAACTGCTCTGATAGTGGGGGCTTTTCTCAGAGCAGTTCATTCAGTGGTACAGACAGACAGACAGACAGACTTTTATTTTTTTTTCAGCATACAGCAAGTGTACAAAGAATTGCATTTTAATATATAATATTTTTATTTCATTGTATATTTATATAATATAATATATAAATATATTAAAATTAGTGCTGTCAATAGTTTAAAAACATTAACTAATTAATCTTGCAATTTTCTGTAATTGACCGCGGTTAATCGCAATTGCCTGGTTGCAATTACATTTTTTCAACTTTATATTTAAGCTTGTAACTGACATTTATGCAGTATAATGAAGTAAATGCAGAATGAACACAAAGAATGTATGCTTAAATTCAAAGAGAATTTGAATAGTTTTCTTCGATCTTTTAGCACAGTTTCTCTCCTGTGAAATACAATTTTTTTAAAAACCTATATACTAATATATAATATATATTAGTGTTCTCAAACAATTAAAATGTTTAATCAGATTCATCACATGGTTACAGTGGATTAATTTTGATTAATCACGATTAAATGTCATTCATTTTTATTCTTTATTAATTGCATTTCATTTTGCATGAGCGAACAGACTCGAAAAAAGGGAAAATATCTGCACTAAACATGTTTATTGAACATCTTGAACATTCATGTTAACAAAAAAACTCTGTAAACATTTATCCACTCTCTCTGTCACTCTTGGGGAGGCACTTCAAGTCGTTGAAACGAGGAACCAAAGCTATGTAAAGAGCGTGTTCTCAACGATGTTAATAGGTCTGCAGTTTGTTGCAATCCACTTGGCAGTTGTGTCAGTCAATATGTCCGAGGTAGACTTACTGAGTCCCCGATGCTCCGTGAGTGGTTTGTTGCAAGCTGGGTGATGCATTAGCCAAAGTGCTAGCAGCATCCCCGGCTAACGTATGCTTCGCATCAATGTGATATTTTAAGCTGGAAGTGCTTCGGTGAAAAGAAAATTCCTTCTTGCACAATGTGCATAATACTTTATGTAGGTCCACTTTTCCTTCTTGGTTTTTTTTATACTCAAATTTCCCATCAAGAGGGCCAATGTGTGTTTATCATCTTCTATATTGAGTTGATTGGTTCAGCTGCCCGTCACTACCAGATCTACTGCCCATTTGCGCTTGTGTGAAGGTAACTCTACTTGGAAAAACTGCTGTAAATGCGTTGACAGAAACATTTCAGGGATTTTGAGTCATTTTGCACTCCGGATGCGTTAATTGCCTTAAAAATGTTAATTGCATTGACCGTGATGGTATCCAATATGTGTGTTGTATTTTCATCTAGAGTTCAAGAGTCTGATGACCTGGTGGAGAAGGCTGTTGCAGAACGTGGTGGTCCTGCACAGAATGCTACAGAATGTATTAACAAATACAAACAAAACAGAGACTACAGACAGCCACAGGGACAGAAACCAGACAGACACAGAGACAGAAACCAGACAGAAACAGGGACATTACTAGGGAGACAGAGATCACAAAAGGGACTAACATCAACCAAGGAACTGAGCTAGAAACAAAACTCGGAAATGATGGAAAATAACAAAGGATGAAACTATATAAAACTAGAACATCAGTAAACCCACAAAGCTCAAAGGTTTGATGGGGTCGTCGATGCAGGAACCATGCATGTCAGCTGAGAGAAGAGTCTGTGGTGGAGGTGAGAAGAAGAGAAGTTCCAACAATAGTCATCTGTACTTCTTTTCATTCCTCTGTCAGGCACAGGCAAGTTAGCTCTGCTCTCCACTCCACCTCCCAGTTACATGGCTCAGTCAGAGTGTCTCTACACACACAGTGCTGCTGCTTCAACTTCTCTGAATCATTAGGACACAATTTATCCTCTTGCTCCGCACACACACCCTGCTGTTCACTCTGACTGTTTCACAGGGAAGGGCTAACTTTTAGAGAGACAAAGAAAGAACTGAGGTGATAACTTAGCGTTCACAGAAAGTCCTTTCTGGCAGTCAGTGTTAAGCACATGTAGTATAAAGAGCAGTGAGGACTTGTTCAGAGCAGCTGTGTGGGACAGCCAGCTTTAGCATGTTAACATGTTGAGGTGAACAAATTGAGCTCGAAGCTCATATACCTGCAGAAACTTTTAGCTTTCACTCAAATGCAAAGAGGAAATAAACTACTGAGCATCCTGAAATCCCCATTGCTGTACAAACACTTGAGTAAACATACTAGAAATATGATGATTGTTCTCTGCAATAAGAGCAAGTGGTTTGTAGGTTTTAGTCACCCTGATCTCAGAGTTTTAACAAAGATGACATTTATTAGTGTGAGATCAAATTTGATGCTCCTGCAGTTTGATCAATGAGAAGCACTGTCTCTGTACGTCTTGTAAGGCTGTCAGCTGGAATTCAGCTTTATCTCCTGTAGGCATGAACACAGTGATGACAGTTATCTTCACGCCAACTCAAACACATGATCACAATAAACTTCTAGCTGATGTGATTGGTTGGTTAATTGTCATCATTCTTCATTCACAACTATACTGAGGAAAAGAGCCATTGAGCCGTCTCTGTAGGTTTACAGGAAACAGTGGATTTTTGCTTTTATACCACCTATCTTTTGCACAATACTGCTGAAAGTGGCAAGAGTGACTCCAACTCTTTACTTGACTCAGAATCTTTAGTCCACAGTGTGGAGTCTTCATAAGAGACAGCTGCTCCACATCTGAATCCTGCAGGTTGTTGTTACCCAATTACTCCAGTTATTTGAGATGGGATGTGTCGGACTGAGAGCTGAAGTCAGAGTAGGAGAGCTGATTTCTGATAATCCACAGCTGTCCAATCTTAATTAAACATGATGAGATCAGATGTCTTAATATTTTATATTGTAACTTACAATGTATATTACTCTGTGTGTGTCTCTGTGTGTGTGGTAAAAACTGGATACTGCTTTTATTTTGTTTTTTATTTCATTTGATTTTTTATTTTGTTTTTTGTTGTGAAAGAGGCTCATTTTAAAAATCTACTGTATATACACTGCATATTTATTTATCATACCACAGAGAAAAAAGAGGGGGACAGACTGACTACTGATGCCTTAAAGCTCTATAGCTCTATAAGTCTGCCTATAGCCAGTTGTTTCGATTATTTGTTGGCTGTGTCGACAAGATTATATGTTTCCTTTTTAATGTCTGCTCCTGATGAAACGACTACTGACTTGTTGAACTGAGGCAACAAACACTTTGGCTGTTTGCAATGCCCCTGTATAATACCCTTTTGTATAATCTTTAGTTCCTGTACTTTTGTATAATCTTTAGTTCCTGTACTTTTGTATAATCTTTAGTTCTTGGTAAGGCCACAAAAGCTATCCCCACATGATTGTGTGAAGGTTCCAGTACACATAAGATGTCTTACAAAGATATGTCTCTTTGTAAATAAAGAGTAATAGGTCAGGATTTTTCGTAACTCTCCTAAACATTTTCTCAAATGAAAGCAGCCGGAGGCATTTTGTAAAAACGTCACATTTTAAGCACCAGGTCACATGAAAACTTGTGAAAAATGTGTAAAAAAAAAACAAAAAAAAAAACTCTGAACCATCACTGATTGGCTTTTGATCTGACTTTGTCGTCCTGGCAGAGTTCCCCTGATGACTTGTTATTTAAAGACTGCACTCCCTTTCACCAGAACATGAGATGACACTTCTGGTAAGAGTTAATCTTTATTTTGTGGCCTTTTTTAATGTTTCAAGAAGAAACGTTTTCTCTTTTAGAAGAAAAGATTTCATCTATTTTCACTTGTTTTGAATCTTGTTTCTGTTTTCTTTTTTTCTGGTGAAGCTATTTATTTATTCTACACATGCCAAGGAAGGTGGCCAGTCTATCCTCTGAACCTCATCAACCGTGCATCTATACAGATAATCATCTGGCACAGTAGTTCATTGAAACTTCAGCAGCATGATCACCATTTTCTTCCTCATCGAAATGGTCAGCATCATCCCCATCACTGCCATCCTCCTCTTCATCTATTCCAAGTTTATTTCCAGCTACCGCTCCAACCATGTGTTGGACAGCTGTGGCCATGCTGTGCTGATAACAGGCTGTGACAGTGGCTTCGGGCACCACCTGGCTCGCTGTTTGGACCAGAAGGGGTTTGTGGTCTTTGCTGGGTGTTTGTCTCCAGGAGGAGCCGGAGCCCAGAGCCTGATCAGACAGAGCTCCAGTAATCTGAAAATCCTCAAGTTGGATGTCACAAGGGATGAAGACTTGCAGCAGGCAAAGAAAATGGTGCAGGAGAACCTGCCAGAGAAAGGTAGGAGTTTAGCTCAATGGAAAAAATGTATTAAAGATTAGCCATGGCAAAAAGGAGAAAATTGTATTTTATTGTTTGCTTATTTCCATAGATAAAGAAAAGACAAACTTTTGACTTTTCTTTATCTCATGCAAGTTCTTGACTTGTTTGTATAGCTCTTTAAATATGTAAGGATAAAATCTCAATGATGGTTATAGATTAAAAGGCAAAGGTGAATTATGAAAAGTCTTGAATCCACAGTAAATCCAATCTTTTAATTTTTTTAGCTTGTGAGTTCAACTTTCCAGAGGCCAGTTCAGTTTCTTTGTTTTTGCAAGAAATAAAACTTTTACAAATTTGACAAATAGTGTGGAGAAAAATAACTTTCTAATCTATTTGGTCTATCCATGACATGTTGCATGTTTTTTATTGCACATTTAAAACTAAATTTTTCCAAAAGAAAAAAAAGTAGGGTCAGTGGGATTTTATTGTTTGTCAGGTCTGTGGGCAGTTGTGAACAATGCTGGGATCTCAGACTGGGCCGAGATCGAATGGAGCACTATTGAAGATTTCCAAAACATGGTGGATGTTAACCTGTTTGGATCCATTAGGACATCTATCGCTTTCCTACCTCTGGTTCGTGCCAGCAAAGGTGAGTTCCATGTGTAGCTACATTACTGTCCTCACATTTATATTGTAGTGGCGTTATGGATAATAAAGGCTTGCGTAATGTTTTCAGGTCGGATGGTTTTTGTGTCAAGCATCTTTTCCTTCTTCTACTGCTTGAACATGGGAGCATACAGTGTGTCAAAGAGAGGACTGGAGGCATTTGCTGACTGCTTAAGAGTGGAAATGGCTAGTTTTGGCATGAAGGTACCGTATGGGTGAAAAGATAAACAAAAACATCCCATGACACTGTAGCATGAAGTAGAAAATTTAGTAATTCTGTGGTAAATAAAATGTTATGCCTGTGAGGGGAATGGGAAGGAAGTCTTTCTATGAATACGGTTCATTGAGTAAGTAAAGTTGAATTTTTTTATTTTAATTACACCGTACAGAGTTGTCTTTGCCAGTGCTGTGGGACATCACATTCTAATGAAAAACCATGGTATGTTTTCATTGGATTTTCTAAGACATTCCAATGCTTATTTATTTTGCTTTTAGGAACAGGAGTCAGAGAAACATCTGGTTCTTACACTTGTATAACACACAGAACAATTTGGCTGCTTTGATTCTGTTCATAATTCTATCAATTTACACCACTGGTTCAAATGCAGCCCCAAACCATGACAGAGCCCCCACCGTGTTTTACAGATGGCTGTAGACACTCACTGTTGTATCCAAAAAAAATGATTCTGTTCATCTAGACGTAACATTTTCAGTGTGAGAAACATTTTTTCACTTATCCAAGTGACTTCTTCAGTCCCAGCTGACTGCAGGTTTCAGAATCAATTATTTGGGATTTGCTTACCTGGATGATTGAGCATGCATCAAGAAAGTCACTGTTGTACCACTCTCCTGACCTTTTGTAAAAAATGATGGCCATTTGAACCAAAAATGTCAAATATGGATTCATCACTCCATCAGAACAGTTGTCAAAGCTTTTTAGTCCAGTTCTTGTGTAATTTTCACACCTCAGTCTTTCAGCCTTTTCTCCCTCTTTCCATTCAATAAGAATGGCTTCTTGACAGCCAGCCTTCCACTGAGAACGTTTCTGATTAGGTTTTCTTTTGTTTTTTTTTCCTGTTTCTTAAGATGCTTTTCATCTGCTGTAGGATTTTTAAAGGCCTCCCACTTCTCCTTTTGTCCTTAAATGTGTTTTTGCAATGGGCAGCTATTAACATAGTGCCTCTAAATGCAATTTAAACCTGGTTCTTTACTAAGTTACCTGTTACGTATAGACCACAGATGACTAAAATAGCAACCAATGCCCCCAAAAAACTTTGAAAGACCTTTAAAAAGTCCAGCAAGCTATTGATCAAGACCACTTTGAAAAAAATACAGAAAATTTTGGCTTCTTGGAAACAAAATATAAACAAATGAGGGTTGGCTCAAGACTGTTTGTCTGTTAATGTGTATTTCATTAACAGACATGAAGCTCTAAGTGACCATGTGTTTACCTGTTACTTGTGACCATATGAACAAGTCCAGGGCAGAAACCTTGAACATTGTGCAAGCTTGGTACTATTAGTAAAGAGCTTTGCCATTTTTCATAACCACATTGTTTCTCTTGAAACCTAAATCTTTACTTAAAAATGTAAAAATATTAGCTCTGTGTCCTTAATTTTGAGATTATTGTGATCAAACATGACATCATAGTATATATCATAGAAATTGATCGGAGTATATCTAAAGTTTGCCTAATCCATTTCTTCTTTTTGGTCTAACCCAACAAAAATAGAAGTGAGAAAACAAGTTATGGGTTTACAGGAATCCATGAGTTGGAGTAATTGATACTGATTGCAGTGAACGCCCATCAAGATTTAATAAACTCTTTCCTCCTAGTCGAGTCTTTATGCTAAGCTAGCTCAAGTTTCATTAGGAATGCAAATAATCTTTCATAAATGTCATGGATTTGTTGTTTAAATTAAAACACACACACAAACACACAGAAACACAGATACACAAAAAAAACGCTGTAAATGGACTAACTGAACATAAACTCCCTTTCAGGTCAGTGTCATTCAGCCAGGTAATTTTGGCCAAGCCACTAACATCCTGAAGAGGAAAACTGCTTTGGACATCTGGAACAAACTGGATGATGAGAAAAAACGAATCTTTGGCAGAGAGTACATTGATCTGGCCAATGACTACTTCACGTCAACATGTAGGGTGGGATTCAAGGACGCCGATCCGGTCATTGCAGCAATGCTGCACGCGGTCACATCTGCTAGGCCGAAACACAGATACCTGCTGGTCTCCACCATGGAGATGTTTTTCTTCAGCATCTTCCCATATCTGCCAACCCTCCTGGCTGATGCTGTGTTTTCTCTCAGCTCAATGTACACATGCAGAAAAGAAATGCTTTATGCTAAGCGAGACCCACAAAATAGCTATCTGTAATACTAAGCTCTTCCTATTGCCTTTAAAAATTTTAAGGACTTAATACACAACATTTACTGATGAGAGTGGCTTTATAATTAATAATACTACTAATAACAATAATAAAAGGTATGAAACAAATATAGCCTCATGAAACAGACTGATCTTGAGACATTTTGAAACCCAGTATTCAGTATTTATGAGTTGTAGCTTGATTTCTGGAGTCTTGCCTGGCTGTTTACCTTCAGGATCCATGGGTTGGGTTTTAATTTTTAATTTTTATTTTCTTTTTTTTTAACTTTTTTGGACAATAATTTTAGCATATTTTAGCATATTTAAGTAAACCATGCAAAACATAACCATCATAATATGAATATTTTCCTAGTCAGGTTATTTACACAGAATGAACCTGCAATCAAACTGTAGGGACATTCCACATGCTATAACATATTTTGAACTTTGCCACATGGTTGGTATGAGCCTTTACTTAAGTTTACTGACTTTTTTTTTGGGGGGGGGGGGTTGTTAGTGAATTATCAGAAAGAGGTCCTCCAAGGTAACGGTGCAAAATTATGTTCCTCTGGATCATAGATATTAAACTGATATTCACGCTCAAACCTGGTTATAGCAAAAAATCGTGCCACAAAGTTTTTCTTTTAAGTAATTACAAGAGCTTGAAAATGATGGGGGTAAAAAATATATAGCCCCAAATCACATCAAGTTTCCTCAAGATGCATTTTATTGTAAGGTAAAGACTCTACAATAATAAATATTCATATAACAGACAAATGTTTATAATAGTGCAAGGTAAAGAGTTCAGTTTGAGCAACAGTGCTGCACAACATGTTTTAATTAATCCAAGCCTCATTGGTGGTTTCTCTACATATGAATGTAGAGAATCTGAAAGAAGTAGAACAGATTTTTGATGCCAGAAGCTTTATGTTTTCCGATGCCTGTAGTCTGTGTTCTTTAGACCAATATTGTTTTTGTTTTCATTGGTTCCTCTCTCTCATTACAGTTCCCTCTTTTCCTCATCTTTCTATCTGATCTTCAGTGTAGGTGTGGCAACTTTTTCCTGCTCAGATGAGTGGCAGTGATTATTTGGTTAGCAGTATTACGACACCAGGGCTACATCAAAGTCCCAAATCTTTTTGTCAATGCAGATATGCCAATACTTTGAAAGATCTTGTAGCCACACATTTTAAAAGCCTTCTCACACTTTTTGTATTTATTATTCCTCACATTTTAATGTCCCTTCTTGGATTAAAGGTGTAGAGAAGAGAAAGTGTGAACAGCTATGAAGAGGATGAAGAGTGGACAGATGACATACCTGTGGAGAGAGGGTAGTGGAGTTTTTGGCCAGGTGGTTGAACACAATCTTGGAGAGAGAGAATGCCTGAGAAAAGGAGATGAAGTGTACTGGTCCAAGAGAGGTAAAGAAGGGAGTGCAGGCAGGGTGAGTGGGTAGACAGGAGTGCCAGAGGTGATTTATTACAGAGGTATGGCAGCAAGGGTAAAAAGGAAGATTTGCAAGACCGTAGTGAGACCTGCTATGATGTATGGTTTAAAGACAAGGACACTGACAAAAAGACAGGAGGCTGAGCTGAAGATGTTAAGATTGGGACTGACCAGGATGGACAGGACTAGAGGGACAACTCAGGTTGAGCAGTTTGGAGACAAAGTTAGAGAAGCAAGAGTGTGATGGTTTGGACATGAGGAGGAGGGATAGTGGATATATTGGAAAAAGGATATTGAAGATGGAGCTGCCAGGCAGGAGGAAAAGACAAAGATCACAGAGTAGATTCCTGGATACAGGACATGCAGCGAGTCGGTGTGACAGAAGAGGAAGCTAGGGGTAGGACTTCTTTTATGCCCAAGAACAATAGTGCAACCTCTAATTAATTAATGGCTAATAAGTAAACATAATTAGGCTTTTCACACATAATGTTTCAGTAGAAAAAGTCAAAAGGTTACAGTGGTTATATTAAGAAATATTTAATATAAAAATCCCTCCATTCTTTACTTATCCCAGCTGACTCAGCAATACAATAATGGCTGTATAACATTCTCAATTGTTTCATCCACATTACTCATCGAATGAACTACACAGCTACCTTCTGATTAGTAGGCAAAAAGGAGCATCCAAGATTTGGGTTTATCCATTTGATGGTTGTTTTCTTTGGTACCAATTGAAATATTTCTGTATAAGCACACATTTCTCTCAAGTTGTAAAAAGTAGTCACAGTATGCCACTTAGCTCAGATTGTTATCGTGTGGTGTTAACAGGGCACGAGTTCAATGCCCATACTAGGGTTTGTTTTTTTTTATGAAGTGATGTGTTTCATACACACCTTTTGAAACACAGACAGTGTTCATGTTGTATAACTGCATAGGACCATCTATTTATAAAATGTTTCACATTTCACTCACTACTTGCAACCATTAAAATAATCCTTCCAGCACGCTTTACTGACATCCTACTTAAAAATAGGAAAAAATTTCAAATATGCACATATTTCCTTCAAGGTTCATGTTCTAAAAAAAAGCTGTTCTATCTGACAGAACATCCATCACGGATATACTATTTCTTCAGCATAATAATAATAATAATAAAATGTTAAAAAGCCACTCACTCCAGACTGGTCAGCTTTGATGGTTAGAGTGTGATGTTATTAATGCTAAGGTCATAGGTTCGGTCTCCGTGTTGGCCGTCAATGCTTTCATTCACAGACAAATTAATTATCAGCTGAGAGTGGTCAGCCACTTGATCCTTCATTACTAACAGACACACAAAGAAAATTTTGTTTCTTTTTTTTTTTTAACAAACACTGGCTGATGAGTCTTGACGTCACATGTTAACAAACCAGTGTTATGAGTGCCAAAGCAAATTGGAAAGAATAAGAGCTCGTGTTCACCAGAAACCAAGAAAAGGAAAGGAAGTTTTTTGGTTTTTGTACTGTGAACACGAGATTCAAGATTACTCAAAGGAAAGGGCAACCTTTTCCACCATAAAAAAAGACATTTTTGAGTCATTTTTTAAAGAAAGAAAAAAAAACTCTCTCTCTCTCTCTCTCTCTCTCTCTTTCTCTCACTATATATAGATATATCTACCAAATGTGACAAATGTTTTTAACATCCAGTCTGGTTTTATATCATCCACGAATATGAACAGGGAGGTTATTCCAGAGTCTAGGTGCCACGGTTGCAAAGGCCCGGTCACCTCTCGACTTCAGACGAGACCTAGGTTGTGCTAGGACCATGTGATTGGACGAAAGAAGACAGAAAAACAAAATTGAGCTTCTAAACCTGGAAAAATCTGCTAAACCAAGGCTGTCCTTTCCTTCTATGTTTTGACCTTCATATATATACATATATATATATGTATGTATTATAGCTCCTCTATAAAAGCAGACGTTTTGACAGCTCCCTACTGTGGAACATTCAAGCGTGTGTTAAGACAATGCTACAATCTTCAACTCAAATCAGTTGATAGACAGTTGAAACTTGGAAATATTTGAGCGTGGACAATGATCCCAAACACACATATAAGCTGATTTTCAAACGGATAAAGCAGAGGGAAAAGTTTGATCCATTTTATACCCACCTAGCAATGCACCATACAGCAAAGTTAATGTCAGATATCTGCCATTTCTGCAAGACTTTGTGGAAAACTCTTTGCTTGAATTTTCCCTTATTGCTTATTTTAAAAGTTTGACTGGTGAAAAAAGATCTCTCCTATCCTGCTTCAGGATTAAGTCCATGAGTTTAAGGTGCCACTCCTCGGTGGGCTAGGATGGGTTTTCATTCTATTCATCATTTCACAGATTTGGTTGTACTTTCACATCTTAACATTTGCTCAAAATAAAAGCTTCACTGATTGAAAATATGTCTATTTTAAAAGAAAACTACTGTGAAAATTTGCTTTTAGGCCCGTTTAAAGGTTATAAATTGTCCTCAAACGAAAACCATGAAAAACATTTTCCCAGACAGGGATTCAAGGCCAGTCAGATAAAGAGGTGCAGACAAAGCCATTTTGTTTTTAACAGGTGTGTGTGTGTGTGTGTGTGTGTGTGTGTGTGTGTGTGTGTGTGTGTGTGTGTGTGTGTGTGTGTGTGTGTGCGTGTGTGTGTACGGGTTCGTACTATCCTGGTGGGGACCAAAATCTGACTTTTACTATCCTGGTGGGGACTTTCTGCACCGTGGGGACCAAAATCCAGGTCCCCTCGGGGTTGAAAGCAGTTTTCACACTCAAAATGCGGTTTTACTGTCAGGGTTACAATTAGGTTATGGTTAGGTTTAGGGTAAGGGTTAGGGTTAGGCATTCATTTTTAATGGTTAGGGTTAGGGTAAGGGGCTAGGGAAAGCATTATGTCAATGGGATGTCCCCACGAGGATAGCAAACCAGACATGTGTGTGTGTGTGTGTGTGTGTGTGTGTGTGTGTGTGTAAGAGTGTGCAACATGGAAGTCAAAGCAAACAGAAATCTGAGAGGAGGAATGTCTTGACAGATGCCTAAATTTAATTTACATCAAATAAAAAAAGAAAAGTTTATATTTGTGGCATGTAGTTGTTTTTATCTGCATGCTGAAGATTAAAGTCAACCAATCTACCCAGAAACAAATGAGTAGGACAAAGAAGCAGACGGAGACACATTCCCCTGTTACTGTGTGTAACATCCAATCCGTCAAGGTCACTCTTTGTTATCTTCCATTTGTTTCACCAGCAGAATGCCTTACTTCACAGACTTCCCTCAGAGGCAGATAGCACGCAGAGACAAAACAAATATGTTAGAAAACAGGGAAAGCAACAAGAGGGAATCCATTTTCTAGAGGTAACCAGACAAACAAGGCAGACTCTGAAACTGTAAAAATAGTTGCGCCTACTTTAAGGATTTTTTTTCCTCCCATCAAGAGTTTCAAGATATATAGTCATGGTGTCCTGTGCTGCCCTCATCCTGGGTCCTCTTTGGATCCACGGTCTGATTCAAGCTTGCATGGCTGAGGAGCTGTCCCGTGGGGCTGTGCTATCCTGGTTCAAAGTACGGGTTCTGGAGGGTCTCGGGCTCGAAGAACCCCCTCTGAGCACGCTGCAAGGTCCCGATGCAGATAGGTTACCTCCTGATACGAGGCACCTGCACCAGAGGGCCCACAGGACAAGCAGAACATCATGGGTTAATCCTCAAACCCGTCCGAACCAGGAATCATCGCAAATAATTCTGTTCCCGGGTTCAGGTGAGAAGTTCTTTTCCACTTATCTGTTTGGGTGGAGTGAGTCTAAAACTCCACACAGGTCTTTAAATCAATCAACAGGTCAAAATGTACTCTTACAAATAAAACAGTATACGGATACATTTTGACTTTAAGTTTTAATAGATCTTATTCTAAATGAAAACCATATGGATGCCATTATTTGCAAAATTTTCCTGCAACATTTCCTTGCAAAATGTAGTATTTGTATATTATAGATGGTTATATATATTTCAACTTCTTTTAACATCCATTAATATACATTTGTACTAGTAGTAAAAAAAAAATATGACGAGCAGCAGAATTGCATTTATCCAAATGTCAGGTAATAAGATAGTAAGATACACTGATTAATCAAAATTATGTGATAGTATTAAGGGTGGTGGGATCAAATAAGTGTAAACTTCATCCTACTCCTTTTCAAGCATCTAAATTGTGTAAAATATAGAGACATTCACAACAACTCAGTATATTAACTTTGGGTTGTTGTTTTTTTTCCTATTTACAATGTATTCTGCTATTTTAGATATATTTACATGTTCCAAATAAAACAATTAATAGTTAGATAGACAGATATGTGATTTAGTCTTTCTGTCCTTAGACAGGGCGATGTCCAAAGTCTGTCCCGGGCCAATCACGGCACTAAATCAGATTTTATATGGCCCCTCGCTCCTTCCTTAAAACGTATTAGTTATGGCCCGCTGCCACAAACAGAATCAATAATGTGTAATGTTCTCTTTTCACCCCATGGTGGCAGCGCCATCTGTGTTTTATAAACTCTGTGTTACAACCAACATAGAGTGTATACAAGTTTCCAAAACTCACAAAATACACACAAAAGTAAGTCTTGTTTAAAATTAACCTGAGCTACTGATATTCATCACCTTCACTGAAGTTCCTCTAGCTTTATGTTATATTACTCTCTGTATGTGAATGAAAAGTCGATTTATTTTGTTAACCTTTGAACACACCTGATCACCTTTAATGATAATTCTTGTCTAATTGAAAATAAAATAGAACACCTCAAAAAAAGGGTGAAACGGATTGTTGGCGCTAAAGTTTCCATTAATAAATATGGGATTTTTGGAAAAAAGTTTGTCAGTGCTGTTTATCCATCACTGTTATAGTGTGCGTTGCAACCTCAGAGACATTAGTTTTAAATATATTTGCCTTCTCTAAAATGTAATGGAACTAATGGCACTCGCTCTGAAGTGCTGTCTGCCAAGGTGGCTCACTCCCTGGACAGTATTTATTTTAAACAAAATTCATTGTGTTTTCTTTGCGTTTTTTCTAAAGGTACTTTAGGAATTTTTTAGTGCAGTAAAAACAAGTGAAAAGTGGAGGCTTTTGTTAATTACTCTGATTAAACCCATTTTAACATACTTGACATAATTCTGAGCACTTATTTATTTATATGGGTATGACACGTGTTATAAACAAATACTTAGTAATAAATATCAAGTGACTGCAAGTTTTATTTGCAAGTTTAAAAGAAAAATACAGGAAAATAGTACATGTCATAATAGTAGAACAGTACTTAGCATAGTATCATATCAGTAAGTGTGGTCAGAGTGAAAACCTCTTGTCATTTTAAATGGTTCTTGTTAGCATTATTAACACTTTGACCTTCAGATCAATCAAACTTGACCTTAAAGGAGAGGTCAGAGGTCAAATGTGGCATAATGTTTAAATCTATATACGGTACTTTCTATATGTTGACACACCACACTTGTAAGAATCATAGTTATTAAGTCATAAGGCTTTTTATCAATTTTCAACCAATAAATCATTAAGCTGACCTTGAAGACAATGGTGCATTTAAGCCAAATTTTAATGGATTGTTAACATGATCCCACTTTACACTCCTGCAAAGTTTTATCAGAATTCATTCAACTGTTTGAGCCATTGTTTTTACAGACATAATGGCATGCATGCACACAAACACTACTAAAAACACAACCTCCTAGGTGGTAACAATGCTTAAATTTCAGTGCTGCATATTGTAATGCAGCCTTACTTATATTTATGTTGCAGTAAACTGGCAGAGATGTGTACTTTATCTGCAACACTTAATATTTATAAACTTAACTCATGTTTAGACACATTAACTACATGTAGGAAAGAAATAAAGCCAACACAATGCATCCATCCATCCATCCATCCATTCGCTTCCGCTTATCCTTTCCAGGGTCGCGGGGGGCGCTGGAGCCTATCCCAGCTATCATAGGGCGAGAGGCGGGGTACACCCTGGACAGGTCGCCAGTCTGTCGCAGGGCCAACACACAGGGACAAACAACCATTCACGCTCACATTCACTCACACATTCACACCTAGTGACAATTTGGATTATCCAATTAACCTACACAACCAACACAATGCAGTTTTTTAAATAATAAAAGGCAAGTAGAAAACAAGTTTTTTTTATTAAATGTGTGTAGATGGGGCATGTGTAATTTGGGGTTTAACTTAACTGTCAAAGAATAACCTTATACTGGGCTGAAATAAACATGTTAGTGTCCTCTCAGGTTGAAAGAAGTTCATGCTGAATCCAAATTAGTAACCATACCTGTCAGTGTCCTGATGCATGCTGAATCATCCAGGTAAGGAAATCCCAAAAAGTTGATTCTGTTCATCTGGACGTAGCATTTTCAGTGGGAGAAACGTTTCGTCACTCAGCCAAGTGCCTTCTGTGATGTGCTGTACACATCTTCATCACCGCTGTTCACTGTGAAGAATTTCACTTTGTGCTTAGAGATGAAAGAAAGTGTTAAGTAGGCTAACAGATGTTTGTTTGTTTTTTTATCTGATGTCTCCCTGCAGACTGCACCAAATCGGACTCAGCTCAGGGAGAAACTGCAAACAGACATATGACATATTACTTCCAGCCCTCCATCAACAGCCAGGACACTGTAGTCACATCAGCCCACTTCTGGTTCTTCGCAGGCGAAACAGTCACAGCTAACTCCTCCGCCCAGCTTTTCATTGTAACCACAGCACTAGAACGACTCCAGGCAGCGGAGGCTCCATCAAAGTCAAGCTCTGATGGATGGACCACCTACCCTCTGGATCAAAACCTGCTGGCCCTCGTCGCCGAAGGCCCCTTTCTTCTTCAGGTCCACTGTCCAGCCTGTCAGTGCCACGCAGGAGAACCAGACAAGATGCCCTTTCTTCACCTCCATGTTCAACCTCGTGGACCTTCCCGGTCACCCCGCAATGCAGCAGTGACCATTCCCTGGTCTCCCTCTGCCATCTATCTTCTGCAGCGTCCCTCTCAGGAGAGGCCTCTACACAGCGACTGCCACCGAGCAGAGATCGACATCAGCTTTGAGGAGCTGGGGTGGGACAACTGGATCGTCCATCCGAAAGTGCTGACGTTTTACTACTGTCACGGAAACTGCTCGGGTGGGGATCGAACCACTGCAATGTTGGGGATCACTCAGTGTTGCGCTCCCGTCCCGGGGACCATGAGGTCCCTGAGGATCACCACGACATCTGATGGTGGATACTCATTCAAGTATGAGACCTTGCCTAACATTATACCTGAAGAGTGTACATGTATCTGAACATCAGACCTTAAAGGCCAGTTCACCCAAATAAAAGATTTCAGTTTACTTACAAGTCACAGTTGAAATTTGATTATTGCTCTTATTAAACTTGATTTTGTCTTATTCACTTACAATTTTGTCCTGATTGTTCTCTAGTTTGGGTATGTGCTACATAAGCCTCAAAACAGATTGTACTTTATATGTGAACCTTGATTAAAGTGTTATTTAGCGGGTTTTGTTTGTTTGTTTGTTTAATGTGTTGTTTTCACCCTTTCACTGGTACTGCTTAGTGTACCTCACATCAATATTCAACACACAGTCATACAAGGAAGTGTAAGATATAGTTCTACATGTGCTAAAAATGAAAGTCAATAAAATTTAAGATACTTTTCTAGGAACACTTTAACCACCATCAATTAAAGTCCTTACTGACGTAAATTAAATAAATTGAACATTGTAAAAATGGCCAATGACATGATCAACTTTTAGGAGCTGTTAAAATTTCCTTGTTTAATTTATCTATTGAGTTCTATACATCTGTTCCTTTCCACATAACTTAGACTCGCATATTTGCTATACCTAATTTTTTGGATATGTATGCATAATTTGGCATTTTAAATACATTATTTAAAACTCAATTCATACCTGATGAAGACTTGGTCGATATGTTTGTTTTGCTTGCTGAATTAATCCAGAAATCCCCCCCCTCCCTCCAAGAGCGCCTCTGAAACTCTTAATTTGTGGATTTCGAGGGATTTCATTTTCATTTAAGTGGATTTCATTTATTTTAGCATACCACATAAAAAGGTAAATAGATTTGTTATGTATCAATAACGTCACCGTCAATTAGGAAATGGCCAATTTAACGACTAAATCATGAGACAATTAGAACAAATATTTTCTTTAGGAGAGAAGGGGAAAATCTGGTTCTTCCCTTATTGGGCCACTGAAAGATTATTATTATCTTTTATAAACCAAAGTGACATACTGAAATAGTTTGAGCTCATTTAAACCCCTTTTGTTTAGCCATTTCTTGATTATTCCTTTGGAGGGCATAGTAGGCCTACTTTAAAACCCATCATTTTACCTTAAACAGTATGGCTGACCAATAATTACTTAGCCTGTAGATGTCAGGGTAACTAACAGATGTCACTTGTTTTTACAATCCAATAAATTTTCATTTTAATTGAGATAAATTAACATGTTAATACATATTGAGCAGACTGCAATTCAACCACAGGTTTAAACAATTACTAAAAAAAAAGAAATCAAATCAAGGACAGGAGTAAACCATTTCAAATATATTTATTTACTCTGAAGACAAAATAATCTCTACAGTTACAATAACTACAAAACTTGCAATAGAAAAAAAAAAAAAAGTACTATACTCAAAATTGAATGTCGTACCTCGAAATAAGTAGCAAAACTGGAAGTGAGATGATTATAAGAATACAGCAACAGTTCTTTGGCGATCTGCACTTTGTTCTCCAGGATATAAAACCGACTATGAAAATGTTTCAACTGTATGAATACTGAAAGCTACTGAACACACAAAAAGAAAAAAAAAAAAAAAAAGGAAAAAAAAAAAAAAAAAAAAGGAAGGAAGGAATCTCACGGTGAGTTGAAGATTACATGTTTACATGGCACCAGGCTGTGCGTCAGCAAACTGTCATCCTTTCCTCAGCTTGGCTTTTCTTCCTCCTTCTTTCCCGGGATGCACAAAGGCATCCATGTTTCAGCACGAAGGAGAAAGAGGTTGCATGTCAAGGACGGAAAATATGTCTCACTAAAGAAGAATGTAAATTTCTAAAGACAAGGGTGGAATTACATGTTTGACAGTGCCCCAGAAGACAGATGTTTCTAGCCAGTTAGCATGAAAAACCACAAAGAGTGAATTTATTTTCCAACTTTCTGCCCCAACGAACACTAAATATTTGTTTTAGAACATAATTTAGGAAAGGATTAACATTGAAATGCTGAGGTGGTATTTGCATGACAACACTTCCTTCTACACAAATGTCACTAGCCTACAGCGTTTGGTCAAAAAAAAAAAAAAAAAAACCTTAAATAAAGGCCGGTAAAATAAAATGATTGTACAAAGATGATTGTTGGAAATGTGTGGAACGGTTCCTGTTGATTAAGAATTCAAGCATTTCCCAGGTAAATATTTTTGGTTGATTTGGGTAAATAGGCTTCGAAAAGAAATGGAAAAAAAATATATCTGTCAAACATTTCTGAAGTGGAATGACTTCTGGCTAATACACCAATAATTCCCAACATTTAAATTAAAGATGACTCATCCAGTTACAGGTTAAGCCCCACTTAACAAGCTTCTGCACATACTCAAAAACATTACATAACGCAAGGTCATGTTTAAGATTTGAGGCCAATAAGCTTCAACCAAGTGAGACATCAACATTCAGAAACATAAAAAAAAAAAAAAAAAAAAAAAAAAAAAAAAAAGCCTCTCTCTTGTGAACCAAACAAAAAAAGAAAAAAAATACACTCAGCTGAAGCTTACAATAATCCTTGCGTGGTCTTAAATGGACAGGTTATTGCAATGCAACAAAAAACAGAGATGACGAAAGAACATGGGGTAGACGAGGTCTAGCCAAAGGCACAGTCAAAGTTTGGATGTAGGTCGGCAAGCTTTCAAGTTTAGAGTCGTGGAAATTAACCATTTGTCACAACACAGCTCGGTCAGCATTTCTTTGTTTTCAACTGACCTCTAATACTGAAAGGCACATTTCTCTCATCCCCACACACAAACACACGCACACACATTACACACACTTTGGTCTCCCTCAGTGGTCTGACTGCATTCCCATATGTGCTTCCCCCATGTGTTTAAGGCCAGTAGGAATGAAAGGACAGACGTTTGAGGCAGGAAGCACGCTCAGGCATGTATCCCTAGAAGATAAAGAGACCAGAGATTATTAAGCATGCATGTTCACTTAAAACCGAGACTTTTTTCTGATGTTTTTAGGTCAAACCAAAGTAGGAAATAAACCACAAAAAATAAATAAAAATCTGACATAAAGTCCAAAGTTAAGCCTGTATTTACATAATCGGATGGAAGTAGAAAGATTCAATATTCTTCTCTGGTTTCCATGTGCCAAATATTAAGGTTAGTGCCATCCTTGAATTTTAGAGTGCTGACTGGACAAAATTTCAAGCAACTAAATGATGGAAAGCCAACAATGGAGGGTTGGATCTCTATAACTGCAGTTCCTCCAATGGCCACTTGAGGCCCATTTAAAAAAAAAACAAAAAAAAAACAAAACCACACACTATTCCAAGTCACGATAGGACTACTTAATTGTTTTAATACCACTTTGGTGGAAGAAGACGGCTGTAGTTGGCAGCCATCATCATCATCATAATGATGCAATCACCTGGTAAATAATTACTTTGTACAGTTAACTGTACTCACAACCTGTTATAATCTGTGCTTCAGTCTGCCAAGTTAAAATCTAATATTGTATCTCTAGGTCACTTAGAAGCTAACCCGGACTGGGCAATGCACCCCTGGATTCCATGTGCAGCTTTCCAACCAAACTCGCTAGCATTAGCTAATACCTTAGCACTCCACCATCATGCCCAAATATGGTCACTTCAGTCTTAAGACAAGCAAGATGGCAGCAGCCATAAAGCTAAAGTTGAGGCTTCAAAATGCAAACCCACAAACCAGTGGGTGAGGTCACTGTGGCTACATGTTTCACAGAGTCTATGATTTTAGCTGATTAATCACATCTTCCAGCCCTAATTTATTTATAGAAAAAGTACTTTTATATGCTGGCAATACTCCTCTTCCAAATATTTTCTCCATGGTTTAGAGCTGCAACTAATTTTCTTCAATTTTTAACAGTCCAAAACCCAAATGATGTTAATTTACAGTTATACAAAACAGAAGAGTGGCAAACCCTTACTTTTAAGAAACCTGAACCACATTTAGCTGAATGTTTGGCCTTTTATATAAATACATGATTTGGTTTTGATTATTGAAGGCTGAACTCTACCTCCTGGTTCATCTGTGTCAAATTCAGTGTGTCGAATGGAGGCCCGAGCGTCTTCTTTACCTTTCTCGCTCGCCTCTCCTTGCTTCTCCTGGGCAAAATTGAGACGGTTCTGCTCTGCAGCAGTCTGTGCAG